>NW_009923279.1:215831-220243 GCF_000696875.1 Nestor notabilis
TTCTAGCCTGAATCACAGGCCATCAGAATTGGGTTTAAAAATCTGTGCTAAATGCGAACTCCAGTATGACTGTTTCTTACCAAGTGGGACTGAACTTACCCTCACCTTTTCCTGGTGGTAAGCTGCTGTTCTTGTTCAATTTTTTGCCACTGACTGCAAATAATGGGCTGTTGGCTTCTGTTCTGGGAGCTCTTCCTCGAGAACTTAACTGGGCCCCTGCCATGAGTGAGCAAGGGTCATTTATTTTCTGCATGTACTGTAACTAGAACAGCCTAATGCAAAACATGATCGTGGGTTTGGTTGTGGAAGCCAATACCAAAGCACCTTATGTAGCTCTTGAGTAATTAATGGGAATAGCTTCTAGTTTCCGAGTTCTTGTCTTGAGGCTGGTAACCTATTGCTAACTGGATCTGTACCTCTGATTATTATTAAGGTTTTTCATCAGTAGTTGAAAGTTGGTAGCATTTGAAAAAGTCTTCGTACAGAAGATTTAATACAGGCATGGGGTAGCTGTGCATCATTTGGGCCACCGGTGTTCCTAGATCTCTTTCTGATTTGGAGGCTGGAGGATTTCCTTCTGTTGAAAACTAGGTAACAGATAGTGTTTCATTTGTCAATTTGTTACGCATTTCTGTATGCATTTATCTGAAGAGAATAAATCTCAGGTGTGTGGTTATAAAACCATGAGCCTTTCTTATTGCATACAAGGAATTATTTGCGTTTTCCTCCATTTTATGTGGCTGGGATGTGTAAGGGTGATGGAAGTACAATGCTAGTTGAAATTACGCTTATGAGTATGCTTAGTGTAACTTATGAAAGTCCTTGTGGCTTTCTGTGTGACACTTATATGTGCTATGATAGTTACAGAGCATGATCTTCCTTTTTGAGGGAAGAATGAGGAAATAGGAATCTGCAATTAAAAAAAGGAAGCTATAGAAATTAAATGTGGGTCTGTTTTTTAAAAATGAAACAAAAAACACCCAAACAAACAACAACAAACGCAGCAGAAACTTCACAACGGTGAATAAGATTAAAATTTTAAGGATTTAGTTAATTATTTAATCAAAGAAAGAATTCTCTATGGAGTGTGTGATGAAGATCTTAAGTGATCACTTGTAGTGCAGACAAAGCGCAAAGGTAATCAGCAAATATGTTACTCTTTGTTTGGAAAAGTGCCAGTTGATGATCTCAAAATAGTTCAGTGTCAAGAATCAGAAAATGTTCTATCTGTATAGTGAGTGATGTATATATGGGGTTTAAGTCTTTGAGGCCTAAATAATTATTACAAAAATATATTTTAAAGAGTAAATGAATCTGTAAAACATCAATTCTGTTTTCTAGTAAAATCTGAACAATTGAAAATAAACTGGAGTATGGGTAATAGCTCTTGCAGTGTCACCCTTAAGGAAAGGGAAAAGCAGCAGGGTGGATAATGTGTGCAGTACATGCACCACTTTGTTATTTGATTAGGAGCATAAAAGAGGTAATAAGCAGATAAAGAACGCAGTTGTTAAAATGTGAATGATGAACCAAACAGATGATGGAGAGACAAACATCAATGTGGGCAAATAAAATAGCCTAAATTTTTTTAATAACAGGCTCGTTTGAGTAATTGACTTCTTAATATAGCCTGTGGCAAACTCCTGCTTCTAGGAGCAAAGACCATTGCTTTGGAAGCAGTGCTTCTGAAAAGAATCAGGGACTTGTTCAGCCAGTTGACCACATGCTCCCTCTAAATTTGTAGCTGAGAAAATGGGGCCATACAAGTACTGGAACATTCAGGCAGTGGCATTATCCTGGATGTGACATTGAAGACTATTAACAAAGTAAGAATTTCAGATTTTGTCCTTTGCATCAAAAGTAACATTTCTTAGTAAATCGGAACGGGTTCAGAAAGAGGCTGTGAAAACGGTGTGAGTTCTTGCTACCTAAGAATGTGAAATTTAAGAGTGTCATAATGACTTGAGTAGTGAGACTAAGGAAGGCCACTCTACGGAGTTTATAGAAGTGAAGGTTAAGAGGAGACTTGAAGACAGCCTACAGATACTTACTCAGGGAAGAGATCTCTGTAGACTGCTGCTTTATCTTTTGGGAGCAGAAAATGTGTAATGAGAATTGATGACTGGAACTGGAAACTATGCAAATTGGGGCTTAAAATAAGGAACCCATCTTTAACAGTGTGGGTAATTAATCACTGAAACAATTTTTCTAGTCGGATGGTGGATCTTCCATCACCTGAAGTCTAAATCAGAACTCTCTCTAAAACGTCTCTCTAAAAGATAAGCTCTAGTTCAAACCGAAGTTACGGTCTTAGTGTCAAAGTAACTGGCTGAAGTGCTGCAGCTTGTGTTGTGCAGGAGGTTGGTGCATATGATCATAATACTCATTCTGCCCTGAAAAATGTATTAATCTCTTCCTGGCTGATCTGGAACTGACCTTGTTCAAACTTGGTGATTTTATGTGTAAATGGATGAGTGATACTTACCTCCCCGGAGATACAAGACCTTGGTTAATAATAAGAGCTGTGAAGGCTGCAGAAATACTGTTGGGAAATACACAGAACTAGAAATCGCAGTCTCTTTGCTGGTATGGCCATACATGTTTCCTGAAGCTATAGGAAATACTGTGTGGAGACCTTTCTTCTGGTCCATCCTTGCCCAGCCATGCTAGGTACTTATCCTGGGAGGTTCTGTAGCAAAGGCTAGTTAAAGGGGAGGTGGGAACACTCAGCATCTCTTGGTCAGATGCCTAGTACTTTCTACTTTCTCTAACTGGATACTTTGCTAGCTCTAATTACAGTTTAGTAACATTAATGATACACATGAATACTGTTTGGGTTTGCTAACAAGAAGTTTGCAGCCAGAGATGAAAAGGCAGGTCGACTTAAGTTCCGGTGTTCAGTCACTTGTAACTTTCTCACTGCTTCAGTGGTGTACCTGTAATGGTAAGCATCTGAAAATCAGACTTGTTCTGCCAGGATTCACGGTCTGTGAACAGAGGGAAATGTTTTAATTCTTTCTGCTTATGGTATTAAATTGTAATGTGTGATCTTTGAGCAATAGTGAATGAATAAATGAATCTTGGGTTATGAGTGTTGTGCCCTTCTGGTGTTTAAACACTGCTTATGTCTTGCAAGGAGCAAATATAATTGTCAGGAGGTGCTTTAAGTCAGCTTGTGTCAGCCTGCAATGTTCAAGATCACTCTAATAAGGCAGAGAGGGTTTTAAAGACTCCTGCATAGAACTCATTAGATCCATCCAGCTTCAGTCACTGCTGCTAGTTCTCTCTCTCAAAATTCAACCAAATTATATTAGGTATAGAAATATATGGGTATAGAAAAGGTATAGAAAATAACAGTTGGTTTTAGGTAGGATGTTTATATATGTTCTATATTTATGTCAATAAACAATGCTGGAAAAAACATAGGGGTTTGATTTTTAGCAGGTTTATAATATATGCAATCATTATGCTTCTCTGTACGTTACATGCAGCACAAACAAGCCTTTCACCCAGCTGAGAAATAGTTCAATTTACGTACACAAATTAAAATGTAGTCCTTCCAGTGTCAAGAACTGAATCAGTTGCACTGGAAATGCAGTTTTCTGTGTTGAAGAAAAAAGAGCATATGATTGGCCTGACTGCATGCTGCTTTTGTGCCTCTAAGTCCTGAATTTCATTTTGGAATTAATTACTTGGTGCTTCTGTGGTCCATCCTCTCCAGTGCATGGCCCTTTGCAGTGCTAGCATTTCTCAGTTCAGTATGGAAGCTTCAGTGTTCAAAACATGCTCACCAGCACTGCTGCCACTCTTGCACTGTGCCCTGGGTTACTGTAGAGTGCTCTCAGGCCCAAGGTCAAAGGGGCACAGTACAGAGCTAAACTAATTTTAGTTTTGTTTAAATGAGATTCCTTAAAATGAGAGTGTTTGCTGGGGTTGGAGGATTGACAGGCTTGAATATTGGTTTTATGCTTCCTCTCACAGCAATTTGGATGTGTGCAGGGAGGATAGGAGTCTTCCATACTGCCGTGCTAGTCTCTTTATTAGAATCATAGAATGGTTAGGGTTGGAAAGGACCTTAAGATGATGTAGTTCCAACCCCCCTGCCATGGGCAGGGACACCACACACTAGAAGAGGTTGCTCAAAGCTCTGTCTAACCTGGCCTTGAACACTGCTAGGGATGGAGCATTCATAGCTTCCTTAGGCAGCCTGTTCCAGTGCCTCACCACTCTCACAGTAAAGAACTTCTTCCTTATATCTAACCTAAATCTCCCTTGTTTAAGTTTGAACCCAATACCCCTTGTCCTATCACTACAGTCCCTGATGAAGAGCCCTTCTCCAGCACCCTTGAAGATACCCTTCCGATACTGGAAGGTCCCAACTTTCTCAGCCTGTCTTTATATGGAAGGCGGTC
>NW_009923279.1:220433-231939 GCF_000696875.1 Nestor notabilis
GAAGTCCCCACCTTTCTCAGCCTGTCTTCATATGGAAGGTGCTCAAGCCCCTTCATCATCCTCGTGGCCCTCCTTTGGACTTCTTCCAGCGGTTCTGTGTCTTTCATATGTTGAGGACACCAGAATGGCACACAGTACTCTAGGTGGGTTCTCACATGAGCAGAGCAGAGGGGCAAGATAGAATCATAGAAGAGTTAGGGTTGAAAAGGACCTTAAGATCATCTAGTTCCAATCCCCCTGCCATGAGCAGGGACACCACACAGTAAACTATGTCGCCCAAGGCTGTGTCCAGCCTGGCCTTGAACAGATCACCTCCGTCAACCTGCTGGTCACACTTCTTTTGATGCAGCCTAGGATATGGCTGGGTTCTTGGGTGCAAGCTGCCACCGAGTTTCTCATCAACCAACACCCCCAAGTCCTTCTCTGCAGGGCTGCTCTGAATCTCTTCTCCACCCAACCTGTAGCTGTGCCTGGGATTCCCCCAACCCAGGTGTAGGACCTTGCACTTGACTTTGCTAAACTTCATGAGGCTGGTATCAGCCCACCTCTTGAGCGTGTCAATGTCCCTCTGGATGGCATCCCTTCCCTCCAGCACGTTGACTGCACCACACAGCTTGGTGTCATTGGCAAACTTGCTGCGGGTGCCTCAATCCCACTGTCTATGTTGCCAACAAAGATGTTGAACAAGATCAGTCCCAACAGTGATCCCTGAGGGACACTACTTGTTACTGTTCTCCAATTGGACATTGAGCCATTGACCACAACTCTTTGCGTGCGGCCATCCAGCCAGTTCTTTATCCACTGAGTGGTCCATCCATCAAATTGATGTCTCTCCAATTTAGAGACAAGGGTGTCATGTGGGACAGTGTCAAATGCTTTGTGCAAGTCCAGGCAGACGATATCAATTGCTCTGCCCTGTCCATCAGTTCTGTAGCCCCATCATAGGAGGTCAGCAAATTGGTCAGGCAGGATTGTCCCTTAGTGAAACCATGCTGGCTGTCACCAACCACCTCGTTGCTTTTCACGTGCCTTAGCATTATTTCCAAGAGAATCTGCTCCATGATCCTATGAGGCACCAAGGTAAGGCTGACTAGTCTGTAATTCCCTGGGTCTTCCACTTTTCCCTGTTTAAAAATGGAGTTATGTTTCCCTTTTTCCAGCCATCAAACTTGACCAGCATGAGCTGTTTGCAGAATGGCAAGACCCTCATGATATTTTTAAGTCTTGCTCTCCTCAGGCAATGGAGGAGGAATCTACCATAGCCATGCATGTACTGCCAAACTGAGTGGGGAGAAGCAAGAGTTAAAATAATTTTTCTTGGGACATATGGCTAAAGGTGTTGCATATTGGATTTTATTTTTAGAGCAGAACTTGCTGAAAATAAAGATCAGAATGATGAATGCTTTTGATGCAAAGTCATTTTGTTGTTTTGACTGTTAGGCCTAGCTTACCTCTTTCCTAAAGTGTTGCCAAGACTTTACTAGCTTTATCTTATATTTAACTTTTGACATTTATGGGTTTTCTCGCTGAGCATTTGCAATGTGATGGGAACGCAAGCTTGCCTTAGCTGGGGTTTATCTAAAACAAATGGGAGTTGTCTGCTGTCAGCACCCTAATAATTAGTAAGTGAACAATTCTTTGTAGTAGCAACATCTTGTTGTTTTGCTCCTAGCACACTTCTCATTCATTTGAGGTATTCCTCATCTGAGAGACAATCTAAATCTGTGATTTATAAGTACAAGTGGTCTTCAAATCCTTAGAGTTTTCCCAGTGTTCTTTGAGATCTGACATTGTCTCTTCCAAGTTTCTGTCTGATCAGACTTTTTTTTTTCCTATTGATACCAGAAACTTTCCCCAAAATTTCAATGATACCTCTAAGGGGTGTAACATTATAGGTTGGAGATGCATATGCAAGCTGATGGTTTGCTGGACAGTGCAAAATTGAGCAGGCAGTACATGAGCACTTTTATGCTAAAATGTGCTGCTTTGGTGGGAGATTTAAATGGCTGAATGACCATGGTGACATGAAAATTAAGCTAATAGGTGTGCAGGAGTAGACAACCTTTCCAGGTCTTATAGAGAAAGAATAGTTATTTTCAACTGGAGCAAAGTAATTAAAACCCAAAACATCTTCAAACCCAGTAAGGTGGAAAGCTGGAGAGTAGGATGGGCTCACATGAAGTCAGAGCATTTTTTTTCTAATCTTATTATACTGTTTATAATAAATCTGGTGCTTAAGCTCAGTTTTGCTGTATTTGGAAAATATTCTAGGAGTCTGCCACTCCTTCCCACCAAACATGTAGTTTAGCACAGCTAGTTTGCTAACCATCTTATAGATGGTGAATCTGTATCTCTGGAGAAGAAAAACTATTAGAGGGGGGAAACTTTCAACTTTGATGTTATAAAGAGGAGTTCAATACACTCAAATTTTTACTTTTCTGTAATGGTCACTCTTTCAGTACAGATTTAAGAGGAGGTCTACTGGCTGCTATTTCACTGCCATCCTGTAATACTTTTGCTCAGTGATCCATCTGGTTCTGTATCTGCTTGCAGTCTTCACTTGCTTTTTGAACACAACTAGTACCAGTCAGAATTTTCGAAGATACCAACTTCAGCAAATGTGATTGGGGAACAGTCTTGAAGGGATCTGCCTGAACACTTCAGTGATGCCATGTAATTGGGCTTTTTGTCTATGCTTTAAATCATAGAATCATAGAATAGTTAGTGTTGGAAAGGACCTTAAGATCATCTAGTTCCAACCCCCCTGCCATGGGCAGGGACATGTCACACTAAACCATGTCGCCCAAGGCTCTGTCCAGCCTGGCCTTGAACACTGCCAGGGATGGAGCATTCACAACTTCTTTTTGTCTTGTTCTTCCTACCAGTCTCCTCCAAGGTGGGCTACATTATCATGTGATACAACTTTCTCTGGCACTTGAAACTTCTTTGTAATGGTGATTCATGCTCAGTACTTCTCATAACTGTTTTGCAGTGTCCATATGAAACCTTTGGTTGTTTTTTCTCTGATACTTACTAACCACTATTTGACACTTGAGTGTTCTAAGAATTCAACTCCCTTGCAATCTTGACAAACTTAAGTAGACAGTGTTCTTCTCTTGCCACCTCCCACTGTTTATGTCCCACAGACCATGTGACAACTTCTACCATAATGCCACAACCAGGTGCTCTTACCTCCCTTCTTATTTTATAAAATGAATTTCAGCTGCTGCTTTCCTGAGATTGATGCATTTCTGTCCTTTTGTCTCATTCCTCATTCTAATCCAAATGATTGTATCTTCCTGCAGCTCAAAGTTTTGTTGGGCTTGGTTTCAATCTTCAGTGATAGATAGTTTCTTATACTTGGTATTTTTTTTAATTTTGTTCCTGCTTGGTCCCTTTCTTCAAGGCATGTCTCTATGAAGAGCTGTCAATTTTGTTCAGCATGCTGAGGTGCATGGTCTCTTCTGAATGGCTTCCAGAGACAGAGCAGAGCTTTCCTACTGTACTTTGTCTTCTACTAAGCATTTTTGTAGCTCACTAATTCTCATTGTTAGTAAACAATCCATAAATAACACATCTGGGAACATGTTTCTGGGATGCATAAAGACAGTCCTTGTTTCTTTGGAAAATTTCAGTTTCTCGTTGCTGCTCTTTCTGAAGAGCAGTATCAAATGGGAGAACTCAGAATTACAGATTGATGAGAAAGGAATACACAAGTTTGTGATGGTTGGGGCAAAAGGTCAGCAAAGCAAGCTGCTGAATTCTGTTTAGGTCAGCTAGTGTTTTATAATTTACACGCATCTTAAGACTTTTCATTTTCCTTTTCTGTGAAATAGCAATGGTTGCGTTTTTCATTAGTGCTTATTTGAACTTTTCTAAAAGAAGAACTAACAGAATTAAAAAAATATTGTTCATACCTTTTGTGTTTTGGTAAATAAGCGAGAGCTGAAATTAACTGAAACCAATCTTTGCTGTTAAGCATATTTATAATTTTGAAGCTGGGGTGCATGCTACTGATGTGAGATTTCATGGCAGGGGGAGGGAAGCGTTTTCTTCAAAGCCCTTTGATTTTTTTTAATGCGGTCCTCCCTGGAGTGTTTCAGTGATACATGATTGATGTACTCTGTGATTAATACTGCTGTACATCTCTGCAGATTTATTACCTTTACAGCAATGTAACTTATTGAAAAGACAGATGATGCAAAGGATCATCCTGCCCCTGTGGAGCCACTGGGGACACTTCCCTCCTGGACACTAGATTTTTGGTTGCTTGTGTGACATGTATAACACCAGCATGGGCTTCTTAACAGAATAGAAGTGTATCATACATTGATTCTGCTGAGAAACAGGTTGGGGGCTTCTGTAGGCTTAGGGATTTGGTCAGGTTGTGTATGTCATGCAGAAAGGAAGGAGTACTGCTTTGTTGGCCAACATCTGTCCTATGTAAAATAGGAACTTTAAAAGAGTTACTTTACTGAGGAAAACTTTGTAACTCCAAAGTAGAAAAAGCCTGGGGATTTGAGATTATTATCTTTGTGATATTTTGGATTACTTCGGAGGAAAAAGCATGAAATTAAAGGTTCCTGCTTCAGTCAGTCCATTTGCAGTTTAAATGGAGCACATCTTGGCCTTTTTGTGTGTGTATTTTCAGGCATAACTAGTGGTGAACGAACAGGCTATCTGTGTCTGCTATAGTTTTACTTATAGTCTTACTGATTTTTCTGAGGGCATTCTTGTTTCATCTGTATCACAAAATTCTAGGAAAAGTTTAAAATTATGAATATCTGTGTGGCCTAGAAAATTTGAGCTAGGCTATGCTGAACTTGTGTGATGCTTTTACGTGAGAGTGCATTGTAGATTGGTCACATTTTTATGACCAATGCATGTGTGGTGTAGATCTACCTCCTATATACCTCCTTTTCAGATTATACTGCTTTTATACAAGACAGCAGCCAGCTTTGGCAATTTACTTTTCCGTGGTTGTATGCTGTAATTATAGAGACCCTGGATAATACTGCTTCCTGTGCTCTTGGCCATTTCTCTTATGTCAGTGTCACAGTGTAAGATTGTAATGTTAGATGTATGAAAGTTCTGGTGGCTTAAGAAACTGCCTACAAAATCTCTGTGTCATGATTAAAAGTGTTTTGAAACCTTCAAGAAAATCTAAAAGGCTGGGTTGTTTTTTTTTTTCTGTGTGCTTTTTTTTGTAGGTTTTTTTTGTGGTTTCATTTTTATTTTTTTTGTAGATATGTGAGGAAAAAGTAGTAGTTCTACTGTATTTTTCTTACGTTGTTATGTACTCCTAATTCACAGAATTAGTGCTAAAAGGACATGTAAATGTGAGCTGTAATTTCTAATTTTATTTTACTTTGTCTCTTGCTGGGAGTCTGGACAAATACTTTGATTTAAAAATAGTGAAAATTGATCTGTAATTGTGAATGGTACATTTCTAAGTCTTGCATGCGAAGCATTAGGAGTCATTAAGGACGTGGACTCTAGTGAAGTAATGTGGTTGGCACTACTGAAAATCAGAAATATCTCAGACAAACCCCTTAAAGCAACGTCATTAAAAACTTGACAAAGTATTAGAAAGTTTGCCTGTTAATCCATCTTTTTCTTTCTTTTCCTGGCTGTTGAACAATGTTTTTTTTACAGGAGTTGATGTATCTCTAATATTCATGAACAAAAGGTGCAATGCATGTGCAAAATAGCTCTGCATTAAAATAAACAGAGCTCCTACACTGTAAATATCCATTTCATAACCAAGACTGCAGCGCATAGAGATTAGCTTATTTCAGTAGTGTGATAGCTGTCATGAGACGTAAAGACTGAGGCAGATGGAAGTGTTGGTTTTGAACTTTGGAATTCACTTTCTCAAGTGCTGAGTAGAGACAGGATTTGGATTATTCCCCTCGATCACAAGCCCATCTTATTTTGACTAAGTTACATCACATTAGAAAAGGTCTGAAGTATATCTTACATTGAATAGTAAGTGGGAAACCTGAGCTATCTTTACACTGGAGAGGTAAAAGTCCTTTAGAAGTATCTTCAGGAGTTAGGTCATAAGGTTATCTTAAAAGGCAAATGGTTTTTAATATGGAGAAACCCATGTACATTCTTAGGATCCCCCTCTGCATAGGAAAATGTGTTATTCTGACATGTTTGGGGGGAAGACATAGTTTAAGTAAATGCCCATTATTTCTGCATTTTCAATTAGCTTATCTTTGCAATGTGTGCTGGGTTGATCCAGGGACAGCATAACAGCTAAGTTAAGGTGCAGCTTAAGGCAAATGTTGATTCCGTGTGTTCCTCCCATAATCCCTTATTATACTCCCCTGGTTTATAGCTTGTCATGATTTTAGAGTTATTTCTTTATCTGAATGCATGTAACATGGGACCAGAACCTGTGAAGGTTTTCAGAGGCAGATGGCCTGGTTCTCTTCTTTCTGAAGAGCAGGTGCTGTATTTGGGCAGAAAAAATTACTGCCCTGTTAGTGCAGCTGTGACATCATTTGGGATTCCTCTGTTTCTGCTTAACAGAAAGCTGTATTACAAATGAACAGAGAACATGCTATTTGATTAGCTGTTGAAATACCATCTGATGTATCAAAGTTATCTCAGCCTCTGTGCTATCTCAATAAATTGTTAACATAGAGAACCAGGGAAAGGATTAATCACTAAAAGGTAATAAGATGCATTAAACAGCTCAGGTTGATCTGCGTAGAGCAATAAAATACCCAATTATCTTAATCTTTAAAAAGTGCCTATGAGACACCTTCCATCTGCCAACAGTCATGGCTGTGGGAGTAGCCACTGCATCTTTCATGCTTTTCTGAAGTATTGGTAAAGGAGGTTGTGACAAATTGGAATGTGTTGGGGAGGGGTGTATGTGTAGGGGATGTGTTTGGGGTTTCCTGTTGCACTCTGGAGCATTAGATTTTCCCCACTGCTTCTTATTTATTTTATTTTGAATTTAAAAGAAAAAAAAAGTTCTCAAATGAAGACTCAAAATCTTTTGAGCGCTGTTTGTTTTAAAGTTCAGGTGTGTGGAAGAAGCAATAGCTTTGGAAACTACTTTCTTTGTGTATGAAGAATGCTATGACCTTCATTGATAATGATCCTCTGAGTTGGCTCGCTGCCTAACTTGCTGACTTACATTATCTAGAGGTATGTTGGTGCTTTTCAGCCTGGAGAAGAGAAGGCTGCGTGGAAACCTCATAGCAGCCTTCCAGTATCTGATGGGGGCCTACAAGGATGTTGGGGAGGGACTCTTCATTAGGGACTGTAGGGGTAGGACAAGGGGTAATGGGTTTAAACTTAAACAGGGAAAGTTTAGATTAGATGTAAGGAAGAAGTTCTTTACAGTGAGGGTGGTGAGGCACTGGAATGGGTTGCCCAAGGAAACTGGGAATGCTCCATCCCTGGCAGTGTTCAAGGTCAGGTTGGATGGAGTCTTGGGTGACATGGTTTAGTGTGAAGTGTCCCTGCCCATGGCAGAGTGGTTGGAACAAGATGATCTTAAGGTCCTTTCCAACCCAACCCATTCTATGATTTATATGAAATGGGCATCATGTATCCCCATCCCTCCATTCAGTTCTTTGTCAGACATTTTTTTTAACTGTATTTATAAGTGGCTGTAGCCAAACTGAATTTGATTCCCCTCCCCCGGTACATTTTACCCACAGATCTGTATGAAACTAGAAATGCATTTGACTGCAGAGCTACTTTTCTCTTCCCACACTGGAACGGAAGCACAAGGTCTTTGTATGTGGCAGGTACATAGCATTCAAAGATTAGTAAGAGCTGTCAACAGTTAGGAGTCTTGGGGTCTTCCTAAACAGCAGTCCTCTCTGAGAGAATACCTTCAGCATGTTTTTATTTGTTGCTTCCCTTATGTTTTTGTCAATGCTAATGTATAATCCAGGGAAGAGTGTTTTCTGTGATTTGGATTCACTGATGTGTTTTTTCCTCTGCTCTGGTCCATCAGAGATCTGCAGGTGAAACAGTTTGCCTTTTTTTCTTTTTTTCCCAATAAAGTTGGTTTTGTTTATTTTGTCTTCATCTTTAGTCACATAAGCATCCACTACCTGTTCATTTCATATCTCCACTCTGATCTGAACTCATTTAGCTAAAAGAAACTTGTGACTTTTTAATTGTCCTGCCTGAGGTTTAAATTATGTATTGGAAGTTCTAAACTTCGAAGTAGGGTTTTGTTGGTTTTGGGTTGTGTTTGGTTTTGGGTTTTTGGTTTTGGTTGGGGTTTGGTTTTTTTTTCCATCTACAGGTTAAAAGGATCCAGCAGGGATTGTCCTGCTATTGCTTTAGGATTTCAAAAGCTCTGTTTACTTTTAACATGCTTGGGTTTACAGCACAACACTATATAGTGGAGAAATGCATACAAGTAATTACTTCAATTGCCATCAGCTCTATACAATTCTTCTGCGAAGCTATGTGATTTAAATGTCATTACGTGTCTGGAAAAGGATGGGAAAATGTTGTTGTTAGCTCCTGTTTGCTGCTTACCGCTGTTTTTATGACTGGTTTTGCTCATAAACAGGTGTTTAGAACATTCCTTTGACTAAGTCATAGAGTTTCTGCTGCTGTGAATTAATTTGTCTTGCATGTCTGGGTAGCCTGTATTTCTTCCGTTTTCACTTCTTGAAAGAAAAGGAAAATAAATAAAGCAGAAAAGCTCCCAGCAGCTGAGGTTGTTCTGGTAAGCCATGATTGGAGAAAATATAAGCTGACAATGAGACAGAATGCATCCTTCAGGAGAAAGATGGTTTGCTGTCATATCTGTGGGTATGGCCTCCTAATAAAATCTTAATCTGGTTCTTGTCTGTTGCTGTTGAACGAGCTTTCTAGTACTTTCTCTACTTTGGTAGTCCTGTGCCTGGTGCCTTTTATTCCTGAAGCTGATCTGTGGTAAGTGAAAGTAGGTATGCAATCAGTAATATTCCATGGTAAAAGCTTAAAAACTCCATACAAAATGCTTTTGGAAAACATCAGCAGACAGTGCTTCTGAAAAAGGTAAGATGAATTCCTCTCCTGCCCCATTCTCATTACTAACATCTGAAAGCAAGGAGGTTGCATCCAGAGTAATTCACTTCTGGACCTGATAGTACTTGCAGGTGTCTGGGAGCCTCAAAAGAGCTTGCTGGGACCTGTAAAGCTTTTAAGCCATTTTCTGTATGTATTTCGCTCAAAAAGTACTGACCTCCGCTTCAGCCATTCCTTGGTAGTTAATCAGAGATTTAGGAGAGCAGAATGCTTTTAACGCACTTGGTTACTGCCATTTCATGATCCAGAAGGTTTCATTTCTATTTTAAAAATCAAAAAAAAGCAAACAGTGAATACCAAAATCCAAACAAACAAACCCCGACATTGTAAAACCTGTGAAAATGCAAACATAAATCAAAAATATGCAAGTCATTGATTTGTTTGCATGGCATGGTGCATTGCTGAGAATGTGGGGTGTTCTGGATGAAGTTAAATCATTAGAAAAACAGGACTTAGAAACAGTGGTCTTAATAATAACATAATTAAGGAAGGAAAATGATAGTTGCAGATCTACTGGGCAAAAAAGTAGCTGTTGAGCCACAGACAATAGAAAACAACCTGTTTTCCCAGGGACAGGATACCTTTAAAATGTCTATTTTTGAGCAGTGTTTTGGTTTTGTTTTCTAGAGACATCAATTTTAAGATATTATCTGTACTTTAACTGTATCTCAGAGGAAGAAATGTACTGGTAGGAGCATGTGCTTTTTTGGAGAGTCATCTGTTATACCTCATTTCCACTGAAATGCATGAAAATAAATATGGCTTGGTATTTTTTTCTATCCAAGGAGTTCTGGTAACTAAAACCACACTTAAAAGTCACAAAGTAGTTGGGGTTGGAGGGAACATTGCCAGATCATTTAGCTGAATCTCCCTGCTCAAGCAGGGTCGACTGGAGCAGGATGCCCAAGGACATGTCCAGTGGGGTTTGGAATGTCTCAAAATGGAGACTCCATGATCTCTCTGGGCAATTTGTTCCCCTTTTTGAACATCCTCATGGCAAAAAATCTCAAAAGTTGGGTGGGGTTTGTTGTTGTTGTTGTAGTTATTGTTTGGTTTGTTTAATTTTCTTTTTTTTTCCAGATGGAATTTCATTTTGTGTTCATTGCGTCTCATCTCTTTGCTGGGCACTGCTCAGTCTTTACTCCCTCCCATCAGATACTTACACACTTTGATAAGATTGCCCCCCCTCCCTTCCCAAGCCTTCTCTTCCCCTGGCTGAATGGTCCCAGTTCCCCTCAGCCTCTCATTATATGAAAGGTGAAAAAAAAAAAAGTCTCTTACTGCTCTTAGCAGCTTTGCGCTGAACTTATTCCTGTAAGTCTGTATCTTCCCTGTTACTGGGGAGCCCAGCACTGGATACAGTTCTTCCTCAGGTGAAGAACTGCATTTCTAGCTGTTGAACTTCATGAGGTTTCTGTCAGCCCAGTTCTCCAGCCTGCCCAGGTCCCTCTGAATCGCAGCACAGCTGCCTGGTGTACAAGCCACTTCTCCATCCGTGTCACCTGTGAACTTGCTGAGGGTGCTGCTTGTGCCATCTGCTGGATCATTAATGCAGATTTTGAACAGGACTGGCCCCAGTATCAACCCTTGGGTACACAGTGACTTGCATTCAAATTAACTTCCTCCTCCGGATCAGAACTGACTGGACTTGGGCATTCATCCAGTTTAAAGTCTACCTCCCCGTGCGCTTACCTAACTTGTACTTTGTCAGCTTGCCGATAACAGTGTCATGAGAGACAGTTACTACATCAAAGTAAATAGGATCTACTGCTCTGTCTTTGCCCACGAAGCTTGTTACCTCCCTGTAGAAGGCTGTCAGGCCTGATTTACCCTTAATAATTCCATGCTGACTACTTCTCATTGCATTCTTATCCCAAATATGTTTGAAAATGTTGTGCAGAAGGTTTTGCTTCATCACCTTTCCAGGTACAGAAGTGAGGCTTACTGATCTGTACATCCCTGGGTTCTCCTTCTTGCCCACCATGAGGACAGGAGTGACATTCGCTCTCTCCCCATCTTCAGGAACCTCTCCCAGTCACCAACACCTTCAAAGATAGTAGAGACTGCCCTTACAATGGTATCAGCCAGCTCCCTTAGCATTTGTATTCATCCCATCAGGTCCATGGACTTCTGTAAGTCCTGTTTCTTTAAGTGTTTGCTAATCCAGTTCTCGTCCACTAGGGGTAAGTTTTCCCTCTGGCCACAGGGTACTGGGATTCCTGAAGACAGGCCGTTCTGGCCAAGGGTCAGGATGGAAGAGGAGTAAGTACTCTCTCTTCTTTCTTCAGTGTCCTTTGTCACAAGGTTAAAAGTGGAAGAACTTTATCTTTTAATGGCAAATGGATTTAATAGGAGGAATGCTGAACATTGAAGTACAGTTCCTAGCATGTGACTGAGGGGCCTGAGGAATCCTTTCTCTTTTATCTTCCGTTATCTCTGTTAGGGA
>NW_009923279.1:231970-253064 GCF_000696875.1 Nestor notabilis
TTGAGTATTCTAACTATGAAGTAACTTCAGCCTTTTCCTGTGAATCTCTCTCGAGTCATGTAGGGATGCGTTGGGACTTGTTGGTTTTGCACATGAAAATTGGTGGTGCTGCTTATGCTTCCCTTAAGATTGGGGCATCTCTTCTCTGGAGTTTAGTGTAGAACAGGGGAGGGGGTTGGTTTTTTAAAGTAATGTTTCACCTAATACAGAAAAAAAATAACTGAGACAAAGTGGGTCTTTTATCTTCTTCTGTTGCACATCTCATCTGCAAGCAAACCTTCTCTCTTTGTGGCCTCATTGCTCTGCTTTCCACAAACAGACCACTTTCTCATATTTGTAAACGATGTCCCTGTCTTTTAGTTACTGAAAAGAATTTGCCAGTGCTTTTTGGTTAAATTATATCAAACAAACACCTAGGGCAAAATTTACTCTAGACGTGTAAATCACAGGGAACAGAATAGTCGAATATGCTTACTGTCCCCCTGGTGCTCTGGAGCCTGCCCCTGTTCCAGTGCAGTTTGGACCAATCCATGGCAGATGGTAGGGCCTGGGGGGTTAGTGGCTCTGACCACTGAGGGTCACCACAACTTTACAGATTAATTCTATTCAGCTGTATTTTTGTTGTCTGTTCAATGTTGGTGTCGTCTGACCGTGGGACTAGAGCTATGCTTACAGAAAAACAAACTTAGCAGCTTTTAAGCTCTGCTCAGCCGTCTAAAACCTGCACAGGCCATCTGCATGGAACAGTGCTCAGATTGATGTCTGAATGGTGGGGACTGTCTCCTGCTTCAGTTGTGTGTGTTTTGCTGTTTATTTCTGACATAGTTATTTGTGTGACACAGTTATTTTTGACACTTTCCTGACTGATGCGTTTAGTATTGTTTCATGAGAAAGAGAATATTGTCTCAGGTAATAGATTAAGGATGGGCAGGTGGAATTTTAAAGGGAAGATGATGAAGAGCTTAGAAAACTACAACTTGAATAGAAATAACAGATCACAGTAGACTAAAAAGCAGTAACATGATCACATGGTGAAAGCCTTTGCCTTGCTGTGGCTCTTTAACAAAGAAATAGTGAGAATATTTGCTTATAAGGTGGGGTCCTTACCTTCCACAGCCCATTCTTGGAGATTCACGTTAGGCTTCTCTTCACCAAAGCTTCTTTCATGTAGAATATCTTTTACCTGTCAGTCAAAGTGTATGTGAAACACCTGCAGAGGTGGAGGAGAGACTTAGGTTGAGGCGGTATTTTCACCATGAGCTGGAGTGTGGTGGAAAGACATGGAAGTTAGTGCAGAACCAAGTTATGTGCCCGTCATTGTACCTCAGTTATGGGGAACATAGACATCGGTTGTGACTTTTTTCCCAGTGTTTTTGTGCCTACTTAATTGGTGATATATTGAGGATCTGAACGCTGCACAGCTTCGGGATGTGTAGATCTGTCTGGAAAAATCTTCCATCTCCTGTATGCCTGCATTGCTGTTGTCTATTATCTTCCTAGGCATGCTGTGTACTTCTCTTTAGGAAGCCTTTGGGTGTTTAGACAATGTCTGATTATCTTGAAAGAAAGGAGAGGAGATTTCAACCTACACTCTTTTGTTGCCTCTTGTTTGGTTTAAGTTGCATTTGGGAAAAAAATAAAAACTACCATTGTTACTTATTTATTGATTTTTAATTGTATTTTATCTTTTTAATTGTTGGTAACAGAACCAGAGGCCCCTAGAGCTGTTCATTAATTTGAAATCAGAATAACAGGAAAACAAAACAGCTAAATTAGTATTTGAACAAGCCAAGCATACTCAACAGGGCAGTGTACTACAGGGAGATTTCAGTCTCTGGTACATCAATAAATAAATCATTACAGATACCTTCTTGTTAATATTGGCTTCCACAATAGGTGTTAGGACACCATCTTCTAGGTTTTAACCTGTGAAGGCACGTTCTATAAGATAAAATAGTGAACTTGAATTGATGCCGTGCGTTTCTTGGTCTGGATGTTGTTAGAAGCATGTCCTTGTTCTGGCTCTAGGATCCCAGGGACTTAGGAATTAGTCTCTTGAGAGGTGTAAAAGACTTCAAGACTTTGGGGTGGTTTGGTTTGTTGTTTTGTTTTGGTGTTTTTTTTTTTTTTTTGAGAAAAATAATACAGTCCATCCTTGGCCCCTCAGGCTGGTTGGTATAGACCCATTTGGGTAGGTTCCTGTCTACTAAGTTCACCCATCCTGTTGCTACTCAAGTAGCTTTTGATACTACCCATGCATGCAGTGATCTCTGGGCTCAAGGTGAACTCTTCAGTGGGTAGCTGGACAAAATGCTGTGCTTGAAGAACTGGGTGGAATGAAGAATCCATGTTGCAGGCAAAAGGATTTAAAGCATCTTAGTACATGTTACTGAGTAGTGAACTCTCCTCTTTAGACTGGATTTCAAGGAAGAGTTGAGAAAGTTAAGACAGAAGTGCAGGGACTGAAATGTGATAGGTTTGTACTTGTTTTCAGACTGGTGCTGACAAAAACTAGACTTTAATTTGCATTTTGTCTGTCAAAGTGATTTACATTAAAACTACCAAAACCCTCATCAACTCTTCAAAATAAATATAGGAATTGCTGTAGAAAAACATGTATTCAGCTAGAATAGCAAAGGTATGAATTAGACTGGATGGACTAATTTTGCCTGTATGTGGATAGTGAAACACATTGTGATTCCTTCCAAGCCAGTCATTCAGAGTGGAAATCTGCAACTTTTTACCCATTAAATTGTCTGTAGCTCTTCCTACCAGAGTTGTGATCTTGTCAGGCTGGATAGTCTGTGAGCGTGCCTGAGATGCTTCAGAATTTGCATTCGTTGTAAGTTGTAGGGCTGCTGGTGATACTGTGGCTGACTGCTTTCTGTTTTCTGTGGAGCCATATGTTCTTAGTGTTTCACACTACCAGTGCTAATACCCATTGTGCTTCCATAAAGTTAAATTGTGTCACCATAATCTGGAGTGATGGTCGATAAGAAGTGTGTCTTTCAGCCCTTGGCCACTCCTTCCGGACCTCAGCTGATTTCATGTGTTGGAAACCTGTTGCTGGAGTACTTCTTTCCCAGAATGAAGTATGGATGGGAGAACCCCGCTCATCTCTCCCAGAGTTCCCTCTTTCAAAAGCAACCATCAACATAAATGGTCTCCTTCCACGTCATATTTTTTAATAGCATCTCATTTTTTTTGGATGATACTTTTCATATGATTTGATACAGTGCATACTTAGAACAATGATGGTGTGATACACCATGCAACTGTCCTGTGATTCAGTACCTACCTGTGCGGCCTGAGAAAGCAAACTTGTCTATGTTCACTGGTGTTTGTGGGGTATGGGAACATTAAGCAGTAATGCTCATCTCCGAATTTCCGGTTTTCCTTCTTCAGCTACTTTTAGTAGTGTCAGTCTTTACTTGCTATGTTGCACCATAGTGTGGTGTTATGCTTCACTTAAGAGTTGCATGCAGTTCAGTAGAATGTGAATTGGTATACTTATTTAACCAGTGAAGTGTGTTTTGGAATTTGTTTAGATGACTAGTGGTATCTGTTCAGGGTGAATATAGTTGTCTTGGAGGTGGAAATAAAGCTTTTATCCAGACTTAAGGCTTAGGTTTCAAGTAATTGAGTTTATAATGACCTTCTCATCTAAATTGATTCTTTTCTGGAAGAGGAGTAACGTGCTGCAGGATGAGCTGAAGGCTAGCTGTCAAATGCAACCCTGGATGCAGGCTGAGGATGGAGATTTTAGTCTAGAAATCATCTTGTGATTGAAAGAATGGATTTTTCTCCTCTCATGCCTTTGGCTTAAAGTGATGAAGAGGCTATTGAAGAAGGGAACACACCAAAAAGCTAAAAAGCAGTAACATTCAAATATGACTTCATTTTTAAATTTCCTATTTCCTGAATGTGTTGGTGTTGGATAGCTGTCAGTTTTTTTACTGTCTCTCTTCAATTTTTATTTATATTTTCCCTCAATTTCACAGTGCTCCAGGGTATTGTATTAACAGTTTTTTGAGTTGAAATAGAGGATGAGAAAGGCCACTTTATTCTCTGCCCTTTATTCCCCTTGAGGATAAGGAAATAGAAGGGAAGAAAAAATCCACTGGAGGCTGGAGTAATCAAAATTGTTCTTTGGAAAAGCCTTACAGGTTTCATTTAAACATGGGAGGAGAAAAGACAGGAAAGAAATCCACTTTAAGTCTCCAGCTAGTTATTATGTATAAATATGCACAGCAACTCAGGCTTTGATGTTAAAACTTCTGGGAGATGCAAGGCAGTAAAAGTATAGTATTCTTTTTTTAATTTATTTTTAGGACTGGTTTCTTTGCTTTAGTTAGTTGCAAAAGAACAAATTTCCAACCTCTTGGAAGTCTCACTTTTGGAGGAGAGTATTCTCTGTAATTTTAGAGCTACTTGGCACCTGTAGTTTCTCTGAATTTAATTTGCTTCTACAAATACTTAGTTCTCAATTTCAAAAAATGCTAAAGCAAGACATTTAATACTGTGGAACTATGTAAAGATAGGATGTGAAAAAGTTTTGCAAGTTTCAAGACTGTAACTATTTTTCAGCAGACAGAAGGAAGGACCAAAATATTTAGAATAATGGATGATACAGGAAGTGTAGCTTTATGAAGCCAATAAAAACCCTAACAAAATCCTGGAAAAAAATGGAATGATAGTAAATGCAAAATTAATAAAAGAAAATACTTTTCAAACAATTTATTAAGCTGTTGTAATAATTCAGTGTGAGAATTTATTGAGGTTTGAAAGCATCCATCTTCTTTATAGATGATGAAATTATATTTCACTGTTTATCATAGAGGTTTGAGGACAATATTAGTCCTCATATTTCATAGTTAACCTCTAACAACAATAAAGTTGGAAAGAGATCTGGTGTAGAGAACAGTGCCACTCTTTCTCTTCATATAGCTATGCCATTGCCTCTGACAACAGCCATGGTCAAAAATAGATTACTGGATTAAATGGATTAGAGCTTATTTGCCAGCTTTATGTTCACTACATATAGACTCTTACCATGCCTGATGTTTGGTAGTAGTTTATTATTCACTGTTCACATACTTCCCAATGAATCATTTCCTTCCATTTGATGCAACCAGTCTTCCTCTTTTTCATATTTACTGTTCTTTGCTTCTAAATATATTTACCTGTTTGAGTAAAACTTAGCTACAATAGGAAAATTTCTTCTGACAGTATAATCTTTTCTTGTTTTTGTTTCAGAAACAAGTGATGGTAAAACATTGGCAACAAAGTCAGACTCCTAGGAGAGATTGAGAATACAGCAATTAGATAGGGTGTGATTGGTACACAATGACAGAGCTACTCAAGAGTAATGAATGGTGCTAAGATGATGCATGGGGTGCTCTTTTTCTCTTGAAGTAATAGAAGAACACAAAACATGGAACAAAAACTGAAAGGCAGCAGATTCAACAGTAACTGATAAAATAAGAGACTTTGTTATGTTTCATAACTAAGCAGTGAAACTCATTACTGCAAGATAGCATCAAGGCAAAGAGCTTAACTGCAGCTCTTTAATAGAAAATTCATCTGGATAAAAGTGCATCTAGGATTAGGTTATAATTTTCTTTTCATGGAATAACATATACAGTGTGGAGATACAAGACTTGCACACATTTAATTTTTATGCCAGCATTTCCATTCCAGGGACTTGAAAGATCCTTCTCATGTGCACAGGTTCTCATTTACATCAATTTTCCTTTGTACCTGCTGCATCAGGACTCTGTTTTGTCTACTCATAGGCACAGGGTACTGTGAGCAGACTTACCAGATCAGGTGAAGGGGCCGTTATTCTTCTGTCTTCTTAAAGCCAATTCTGTCTGAAATACCATCTGATTGTCAGATTTTGAAAAGGGTCACCTGTGTCTCAAGCACCACTGGCTACATGTTTTCCAGTTTAGGGAATGCTTTGCTGTGAAAGCAGTGTATGGGGGTTAAAGACATCACTGCATTTCTTACACTGTATGTCTTTTACGCTGCTCTATAAGTGGCTGTAAGATGCGCTGCGTGTGTAAACCGCAAGTGAGGCCATGTGAGCATTTGGAAAGCTGTCCATTAACCACAAATGCTGTTGTCTGCAAACCTTTCTGACAGAATTAACTTGTTAAGCAGAGTTGTCTTCCTTTAGAAACCTCTCTACCCTCAGCACTTGTCTTTCTTTGCAGTTCAGAATAGTACCAAAGCTCTCTTTCTCTGCATTTTTTTCCACCCACCCAGTGATAAAGAACATATTGAGACGAGATGAGTCTCAGGTTACCCCAAGTCTTACTGCACTACATCCTGGTCTTCTAACTGAAGAGTAGATAGGAATTCTTTCTGGAGCCATTTACCATTGTTAATATTAATAAAAGGTCTTTTTTAATGATTTAAGGAAAGGACTGGAAACCTAGGTCTTTTCCTAAGACTAGCAAAGCTATAAAACTCAGGCAGATAATGTAGGTGTAAATCCTCCAAAGTTACGGACATGGGGTTGCTAGTGAAATTGATGCGAGTTTGTAAATTTGTTTGGAAATCTGGCCTACTAAGGTTTAATTTTTGTGGGACAGTGAACATTGCACGTTCATGAAAATTCCAGCTCAAGCTTGGAGTGTATTTAGTATATGCTGCAACTGTAGAATTGGTCTTAAAAATGGATTCAGATTTTGATGTTTAGCTCTGAACTTTCTAGATTTCAGTTTTCTCATCTAATAAAGTAGGCATTACAATTTAGGTTTGTCTCAGTGGAAAAGATTAACCCTGGAAAAAAGCAGTTAAGACATAAATTCAGTTGCACAGGATTTGGTCAGATGTGGGGATAATATGCATAAACTAGAATGACCAGAGAAAAGGGATGCTTACCTTTATGCCTCTATTTCTTCTCTGTGTCCTACCAACATTGTGATTTATTGTTAAGAACATATGGAACCATTAAAAAAAAAAAAAAAAAGATGAAACAAGAAAGCAAACCTAAGTATCTTTTCTGAATATAAATTTGGCTGATTTACATACTTTCAACCCGCTTTGTTTTATACTCCAGCCGTGTTATGGCTTTGGTAGGTAATGAGCTCCATCTAGTGACACAGGACCTGCGTGCGCTCCTTGGGTGAGGCGCGAGCTGCTGCACGTCTGGTCTCTCCTCGACTGGGTTTTAAAATACATCTGATGGGCAGGCAGTGCCGTGACACTTCACAGGAGGAAAAAGTAGGCAAAAGTGAAGTGGCTTTGTGAAGGCATTAATCATGTCATTACTCTTATTTTTCTTACAGATTGCTTGCACTTAACAAAATAAGTTTTCTCAAGAAATAAAGGTAATTCATCTATATTGCCATAATTCAACTCCATGTGCAAGTGTACAACATTTATAGAAACAGGAATACTGATGGTCACTCAAAAGTTCAAAAACAGTTGGAGCCTTTCCCTGTAGTTTACGATACTGTTGAATTACTGCTGTAGTCATCTTCAACAGAAACTAAAACTGGTCATTCACGGCAGCGATTCAGAGGTTTTACTATTGCAAGGCTGTAAGCACTACAGTGTGTAAATGCTGGAGAGGTCTGACTTGCATGTGTATGTTGGTCTCGGGCAGCTCAAATGTGAGTCCTTGGCTATGCGTTGTTAATAACATCTCATTAGCTGAAACCTGTAATTGCAGAGCAGAAATGTGAGGACTGTGCTGGCTGCTGCTCACACAAAGGGGAAGCTTATTATCTGAGAGTAATTTGGGCTGACTTCAGTGTGCGTCTTAGTAAGAATGCAGAACTCCAGATTGGCTTACGAGATGTTTCTGCATGTTGGTGACATTACAAACTAAGAGAACACTGCCCTTTTATAGGGAAGAACTCTGCTCAGACTTCTGGCCTGGCAGCCAGAGTAAAGCTGTGGTGCCTCTGCTGCGGCAGGATGCTTTTGTCCACCTCATACCCTTGAAGAGAAAGCACACAGACTGCATAGAAAATGCCTTGCAGATTAGTAGTAGAGCTATGGGGCTGCACATCTAAGGTGCTCCCTTTGTAGCAGCTGCTATGAATACAGCAGAGATAGCAAAGCTCAGTAGCTGCTGAGGGGCACAGACCCTCCCAGCCCATGTGGATATGTGTTTCCTGTGGTTTCCAATCTCGTTTTAGACTGGCTTATTTCAGTTTAGCTTGGATATTGCTGGCATACCAGCAGAGATAGGCATGGTGGGATATTTCTACAGCAGCAGGGACTTAGCATAGGCTCTGGAATGGTCCTGGGAAGCAAGGCAGGCACCTGTGGTTGGTCTATACTGAACAGCCTTCTGCTGATGCCGTATTATTACCAGTACTTTTGACAGTGGTCATAACCATGGTATGATGATCCCAGTATGAACTGCAGTCTAAACATAACCTTGAGAGTGAGAGGGGAAGAATTTTGATTAGCAAAGCTGAAGTTTCTATTTTGAGAAAAGACTCGTGTACAGTTCATCATGCAGAAACAGCAGTTTCCTAGGCACTCTGTGTGGAACTGGTATCAGAGATTGTACAATAAGAGGGTACAGCTAAATAATTCTGTAGACTGTATCAATTACACACAACTGTTTTCTCCCCCCCCTTTTTTTTTAATTTTAATTAAAATTGTATGTAGAAAAGAGGTTATTTATATCCCATTCACCATCTGCTATGAGAGAAGAATCCAGCTATCCATTCAAGTTTACAATTTTTAGGTTGTACTTTTATCCATTGTCTTCAACAATTCTTTGGAGGAAAAAGCCAGACGTCTGCTGTTGAGGAAGGGCAACAGAAATGCCTCTTGCATGCTGTGTTTTGTTGACTCTCTTTCAGAAGGGGCACATCCAAATCTGTACAATTCTTTTTTGTCTATTAGAAGGAAGAATACTTCCCTAAACTGTTTTAACATCTTCTCACATCTGTTGGATAAACTAAGTATTTTATGTTTTCCCTCACACATACTCATATCTGACTGCGGGATATATTTTATGTTAACACTTTGTTCCTGAGCTTCAGGTCTCATCTTTCTTCATTTCATCATTTCATCTTGTTGTCTCTTTTTCCCGTTCTGAACTTGTCAGATTCCTCTATTTATAGATACTAGGAAACATCAGTACAGTAGCAAACTGTGCTGCTTCTCTTTATCGATATGTTTCAGACTGAGCTAATATCTGGTGAAAATTGTGCAATTATGCTGAAGTCATTGTGTATTAGCATGCCTGTTACACTTGGTGGTATATGGGGTAATGCCTTGCAAATTCTTGGGAAAGTGGGGAGAGCTTCAGTTGTGCAGCACCTTTGCTTGAGACCAAAGGAGAAGTTAGAAGTCCATGTGCAGTTAGAGGTCTATGACCTCACTGGGATCGTGAAGGTATGGTGGGATGGTTTATGTGATAAAGTGCTATAATGGAGAGAGACAGCCTTTTTAGGAAGGACAGGCCAAGAATGGCTAGGGGAGGGAGTTGCCCTCGACATGAGAGAGCAGCTGTTATGCATGAGACTCTGCCTCAGGACCCGTTGGCATTCAATCAAGACTTTAAGGGTGAAGATTATTGGTCAGACTAGCATGAGTGCTGTTGTAGTGGGTATCTGTTATTGATTTCCTGATCAGGAAGATACACATGAGGTTGCCTTCAAACAACTGGAGGAAACCTTATGTTCACAGGTTCTTGGGGAACTTCAATCATTGCATCTTTTGGAAGGACAGTACGGCATGACTCAAGGAGATTTCTTGAGTGTGTTGATAACAACTTCTTGATAGTCGATCAAGGAGCCAACAAGGAAAAGTGAGCTCTGCTGGACCTAATACTTACAAACAAGGCAGAACTGTGGATGGGAAAGTTGGAGCAGACTGGGCTACACTGACTATGGAATGATGCAGTTCAGGGTCTTAAGTGGAGGGAGCAGAGCAAAAAGCAGGAAGAATCCTATGGGATGCAACCCTGGAGAGAATAGGGGTATATAAGAAGTGGTGGATATTCAAAGATCACCCTTCCAAGCACAAGAAAGGTCTATCCCAACAAGTAGGAAATTGAGCAAAAGTATGAGGAGGCTTGCACAGATTAGTGAGAACCTCGTGAGTGATCTCAGACATGATTTGGGGAAGTAGCAGGGGAAAGGAAGAAGAACAGAAGAGGTAGATTCAGGAGGGAGTAAAGGAAGTCTGAGGTGGGCTTTTCTCAGCAGTGCCCAGTGATTAAAAAATGTAAAACTTCCATGTAAACACCAGAAGAAAACCAAATAAAAAACCAATTGTTTTGTTGGTTTTGTTTTTGGGTTTTGTTTTTTTTTTGTGTGTGTGTTTTGTTTTGTTTAACTGTGAGGGTGTTCAAACATGGAAAACAGGTTGCCCAGAGGAGTTATGCAGTCTCCACCTTTGGAGATATCAAAAACCTGACTGCACATCCTTCTAAGCAACCTGCTGTAGGTCACCCTGCTTCAGACGCAGCTGTTGGACTAGATGAACTCAAGAGGTCCTTCTAGCCTAAATGTTTCTGTGAATAGATATGCCACAAAAATGGGTTCTAATTTTGCACATTGGGAAGGTGGGGAGAGCTGTGGAATACATCCTTTAGAAATTAGAGGTGTGCAAGCTCTCCCAGGGCCATCTACTTCCCCCCCACAGTGCACCTTCTGACAAAAGAAGTGGGATTGGTGCTTGGGAAAGAGAGAAACAATTTTTCTGATAGGGAGATATTGCAGGATTGCAGCTTCCTTTAAGATTTCAGGTTGGGTGCCAATATACTGTAGTGATGAAAAAGAAATGAAAGACCAGAGCAATAAGCCACTTATACATATACATTCTTAAAAAAAACCTGCACTAAACTGGCAGTACATTGTGTGTCTGCAAGTTTTTATGTGTATGGTGAAAATGGTTGAGCAGTGAGAGAAGAAGAAAATGGGAGTTTAGGTATGAAATGCAGAGCAAATTGTTTCTATTTCATGAACTATGCATCTTGGGTTTTATACCTTTTTTTTAACTCACTGTTTAGGTTTACCTTATATGGGAAACAGTCTGACTGGCATTTTACTCATGCAGACTGATCTTAATTTAATAATTGCTGTGTAGATGTACAAATGGATGAGTGCTCTGAGGGTAAAAGCAGAAGCAACAAGACCTGTGGTGTGCTGGTATAATGACAACATGGAATTGTTGATGGAAACCAGCAACTGTCCAGGTTGTCCAGAATCTGAATAGTCGGAAGAGAGCTGTGTATGTGGGTTGTAGAAAAGCAGACAAAAGGGCTGGACTTGCAGATACTGTACTAGCCTTCTGTAAGTCTCCTTTTTATACAAGAATGAATAGACAGCTTACAACAATAAATATTTGCTTTGGAAGGCTGAAGAAGAAAAAAGTAATTGCCTGTGTATGTAGGTTTCATGACCATTCAAAGAGGATTTCAGATATGAAACATGAAGGGAACAGATTCAAAATTACTGTAGAATGCAATAATTGAGGCACTTCTAAGAGCAACATGATAACAACGGGTTTGGGCTAATTTTTTTTCACATTCACCACTTTGCAGAAATGTATGTCTTTTTCTGCATGGGCTAACTGAAAGAAAACTCTTAGGTTGGACTAAACAAAGGAAAGAGAGTGTAATTTTTGGACAAAGGAACTCGGACCCTGAAAAGGCTCCGGACTCTTCAAATGCCGAGTTAGGTAATGACACTCCTTTGCAGTAGATGCATTAAGTGATGTTGGCTTATAGAAAAGGCATTTTGTAGTCTATATGAAAATGTGAA
This sequence comes from Nestor notabilis, assembly GCF_000696875.1. Classification (NCBI taxonomy): domain Eukaryota; kingdom Metazoa; phylum Chordata; class Aves; order Psittaciformes; family Psittacidae; genus Nestor; species Nestor notabilis. Next base: position 243,718 of record NW_009923279.1, read on the forward strand.
CAGCTTGTAGGTTTTTAGAGGAAAAAAGAAAATTGCCTTTGTGTTTGCACTGTTGCGCATTGTGCTGTGATGTGCTTTTTTCTTTCACTAGATAGTCTGGGTCAGGTGAAGCATCTGTTTGCTTCTCTCCCTCTCCCCTGATGTATCAAAATTCTATTTGTTTTCATTAGTTTGGGTGCTTTTGGTTTGGTGGTGTGGTGATTTTGGGGTTTTTGGGTTATTTTACAAGTATAATTTTCTTGTCAATAAGCAGTGGTGTTGCTCCCATTTTTGGTAATATTCTGATATTTGATTGATATTAGACTGCCAGGTAGTTGCAAGGAATACTTAGACAAGAGCTTTTGTAAAATACTCCTGAAGAAAGTAATTGAAAAGTGAGAGCAGAAGGTAACAGAATACTGATTAGGAGCTACTGTCTGACGTAGTGAAACACATCTTTGTAGCATTAGAGTGAAGGAGAGAGTAGTGGCGCAGATGGTCAATTAGGAAAAAATTTCCACTTGTAACTACTGAAATCACTTGATATTGACAGTAATAAAGCCTGAGTCTCTCAGCAGTGAAGTTTTTTTTGTATGTGCTGTGTCATTATATTGGATTGTTTGGTGTTATTCTGATTTTCTATGTGCTTCTAAAGCACACTCTGTATGGCTGGTTGTTGAGAAACAGATTGTGGAAACACTCAGTAATTTCCCTGCTGAAGCAGGGCTGGGGAAGAAAGCAAGATGAAATCTCTGCTAGCTTTCCACAGTACTTTTCACAAATGACAAGAGAATTTGTACATAATTCAGTCGAATGAATATACTACATCCAGGTTAAACATCCATGAATGTCTGTGTAAAAGTACACACCTATTCCTCTGTGCACATGATCCTTATATAATACATGACACCTTGCCCAGCGGGTGTCCATCATGTTTATTTTTCTGGGAGATCTCTATTGGCGATTAAAACAATAAGGCAATGATAGACCGTTCTATATGTTGGTGTCTTGTAACTACATTTCTCAGAGAATCAATACATGTTCCTGAGGCGGCAGCAGCAGCTTCTAGAAGATGTTAGAAATCCTTCTGGAAGCCTAAGGAGATAGTGTAAAATGACATAAAGCTCTCAGAAGTTTCAAAAAATTTGTTTGGTTATAAAATTATCCTTAAAGTGAATGTGTATGAATGTCTCTGCAGGGTTTTTGTTTGAGTAGAAGAAATGCTAGTGCAAAGCATCTGGTGAGATAATACATTTTAGAAACGACTGTGAATGTTTAACTTCAAAACTTACTGTAGGAGCTGGCAATAACTATGCGCCAAAGTTTCATAACAGTCTGTTAGCTTGTTCCCTATTAGGAAGTAAGAAGGTTTTCCTACTTAAGTGCAGATTTAAACCAGAAACTTTCATTAACTAAGAGATTATAAAACCTTTCAGTTATGAATGGGTCGTGACCAATTCCAGATTTTTCTGGGAGTTCAGTTAGACTGTCAAACTGTTAGGACCATCCATCTGATTTACACTGTAAGTGAAGAAAATTGTGAGCTGTTAATAGAAAGAAGTTGCTTTTCCTTTTTCCTGTTGTTATATGTTTGACTGACACACAGGAGTCAAGTTGGAGAAGTGTAGGTTTTTTAAGCAGTCATAGAGAGGTGAACATTCGTGATAATTGCCTACAACTCCTCTCCATCTAATTGTGTAACTTTTTAAACAAAAGCTGGAGCCAAAGGTAATAAATTCTGACTGGTTTTATTTAAAAGTCATTCATCCTAATTTATTGGTAGGAATTGAGCATTGCAGTTTTCTGCTATATCTCAGTTATCCCTACTTTAGTCAAATCAGCATTTAAACATGTTCTAAACAAAATATTCAACCTCAGGCACATCACTTTTGTGAAGTGACATTTGAAAACTTTTCTTTGGGAAATACTATATTTCAGTTATTTCTATCCAACAGGTCAAACTTCAATGTGAGCTGCAATGGCATTACATCAGGATAACTTTGAAAAGTCATGTAACGTTATTATTTCACAGTATCAGGTATGTCACAGTTAGTGCCTCAGGTAATCCAAGATTATGTGGGAGATTCAGTGATACCCAATAGTTGAGCTGAAGCCAGACAATCGGACACACTACACTAGAAACCCAACATCTATTGTATTGTGAGCATAATCCCTCTATATCTAGTTGCATGCTTATGAACACTTTTCAGAAGTGCCTGCTAGTGTCTTGTTTGGTAAAGGAAGCTTACATCTTGTCTTGCTTTAGATTTCCAAATGCAGTGGCAAGAAAATCAAGAATTATAGTGTTATTCTACAGTGGGACCTGAAGTTGTGGTGGTGATGTAGATTTGTGGTGATAGTGCTTATCTAATTTTGGCCTAGAGAGATAGTGAATGTATTTCTGGCTGAAAGGAGTTTCCACCATACTCTAGTGCACTTTATGCAGCAGTGGAAGGAGCATACAGGCTGTGGGCTCTGTTGTTCTTTACTTTTTAAGGAATATGGACCAATAAGTTCAATCCGTTTTGGGGAAAACATTTAACATCAGTCTTTGAACAGGTACCTGAGACAGGGTATTGTAATGGTTGGCATTTATGGAATCTACTTGTCATATGTATGCAAGTAACTTCTTGTTTCAATAACAGGAGCAAACTGCAGGGAAAGTGCTGCTAAAATTAACAGATGCTATCCATTGCCACAGTTGACTAATAAAGTCCCTGATGTAAATGTACAGATCTTAATAGGCTGTTAGTTTGGCAGTTTTCTGACATAAAAGAACCTGTCCCTTGAGAAGTAAAACACACAAAGAGTAATGGAATACAGATTTTTAGAGGTTGTGGTTTTTTTTTTCCTAAATACATTTGTTTACTAGGGTTTCTAGTATATTTCTTGATTGAAAGGCATACAGGAACCATTCTGTATGCCTCAATTGGACTAAGCATCTTGGATGTGGGCAAAAAATGATTTGTAACTTGATGTTGTGGATGCAGGGGAGAAACGGGCTTACTTGCAGTGGTGCTGTCTTTCAGAAATGTAGGAAGGTTTTGTCTGCAGGCAGAAGTAGTGATATAGTCTCTGGACTTTATTTCACAAATATTGAATTGAAGACACCATTAGGGATGTGCACAGATGGCTTTTTCTTTTTTTTTTTCCTTTTTTTGTTGGCACAATTTGCCTCAACATGACTTCAACCCAGCTGTATGTTGCTGCAATGCTTGCTAGTCAACTTTTGAATAAGCTGACAGACAGATAGTGAGGAATAGCAGAAATTCCTATTTGAGCTGCTGCTTACCAGAATATGTCTACCTCATTTCCTATTTCACAGAATCTTACATCCTTCTGAACTCATTTGTGAATTCTTCAATCCAGGACTTTCCCCCAAGTTTACTACTATAAGATTAAAAGTTTTATATGTAAGAAGTAGAACTGCATAAACGGCCTTAAAAGAGAACAGGAGCGGATTCCAGGTCTCTTGAGACTTTGGCTTTCACTGTTGGCCATCTTGTATGTGTTGGGAATATTCTGAAGGATAACTTGCTATTGGTATAGTACTGATGAGAAAGTGACTGCCAATACATTTAGGTTTTGGGTTTTTTTTTTTTCATTATTTCATCGTGCTGCTGAAGCAAGTTTAGAATTCTTAATGATAAGAATTATTATAATTGTATTCAAAAGCAAAACTTTTTTTTTTTTTTTAATTAAAAAACCAAAACCAAACCCAAAACTGATTAAGTTCTCATGTTTTGGTTAAAGCACATTGCAGGTACCTGAAATTTGTTAAGTATAAACTGTTATTTACAGAAGAGCCAAAATACAATAACTGTTAAACATCAAGCCAGTGTGCAATGTGTTTTAAATTTTGCTGCTCCTTATGTTTTGCAATTTAAATAAATCCATTAATAATCTTACCTCCTTTCAGCTGCAGAACACAAGATGATGTTAACTTCCTTGAGGTCCCTTAGCAGCACGATAGTAATTTTGATAAAAATACATTCTATTATTACTATTATCGCAATTCCGTGAACAGGAGGAAGTTAATCAAAGAGACAATAGTGCTGATTAACTTGGCCTATTCCAGTTTTAAAAACTATTAGACTATTTGTGAATAGTCTCTCCAGTGTTTCACCATCAGTGGTGAACTGGGGAGTTAACTGCTCTGGCATCTGACACACAAGTAAGCCAAGGAGTGACTGAAAGAAAATTGGGCTCCTCTCCAGGGTACAGGACTGGCTAATCTCATTGGGATTCTTCCTGCTTTTCTGTAAAAGATTTTGTTGTTGTTGCTGTTGTTTCTAGAGGCTGTAGAAGTCCCTAATGAAGCTGTACTTCCTCTAAATGAGAGCAGATATAAGCATTGAAATTTTTCTGCCTCTAGGAACTCCAATGGCTTAAACATTTATTTAGTTTTTGCTTCTCTGTTTAGATGAAATGTTGACACACAGTTGGGAAATGCTTTCCAGAGATGTCATCTGCTACATATTTTGCATTCTGCTAGTCTTCATTTAAAGGGAAGTGTGGCTTAGTATGCAAAGGGTAGTTGTGTTATAGGTCAGACAAACTCTCATCTACCCCATGTGTCTTATTTGCCTTTTTTCAGTAGGTTTCTAAGCCTCCTGTGTGATACTCTTCAAACTCTAGAACAATTAAGACAATATACTTGCTGATTGCTACCGATTCCTATTATGATTCCATTTTTCTAGGCACTCTGAAGAGTTTACAGCTCTTAGACTTGTGCACTGCTGTCAGTTAAAAGCACAATAAGTTTAGGTAAATATTCTAGAGGGTCATTGCTGTAGTTATTGTTTTCTGTAGTTGTTATCAAAATTCTCATCTTAGCTCTAATGCTACCACAGTGGGTTTGATATTAAAATTCTATTTAAACTGGAAGTCTGCATGGACCTTCTTGCACAATATAGTAAAGCACAGGACAAAAGCTGTGCTGTTAAGGGAAATCTGTGTGAAATTTGCTTCTTTCCATTGTTGTGGAAGTCTTTGTTAGGCTGGAAATTGTGGCTTTTTTTCAAAGCCAGTTAAGAGGCCAGATGGGGTTAGGAAACTGCTTAGTAGGTTCTTGTCGCAAATTCACTGTTTCCGTATATCTAGGAAGTGGAATGAAGGTAACTGCATAGTTCTTGCAGTGGCTCTACAGGTAAAGCAGTATAAGGCTGTAATTAGAGAGAAATCAGATCACACACGGCCAGAGGACTTTGATCCCTTCAGTGTCACTGCTCACCTCTCATTTCTCAGCCATGCCTGGCAGATTCCATTATATGAGGTGCTAAAAATCAATCTGAGAATCCAGCAGAGAGGATTCACTGATGTGGTTTTAATGGGGGCAGTACTGAGATCAGTGTACCAGTGAGAGACTTTTCAATGCCCTCTTCATTGTTCCGGATTGAGGAGTTAATGTAGCCCTTTACATGCTCTGCTCCATTAATGTGGTCCTTGTAATTATAATGTGGGCAGCTCTTTGCCTGGTTACCTAGTACTAAGCTAATTTATGGGCAAGCAAAGGAGATTTTATTGGTTATTCACCCAGGAAAGTGCTGTGTAAAGTTAACCTATGTTTCTTCAAGGATTTATTTCTATTCTGCCATTCTCCCTTTCCCAAACTAAAACAGTCTTGAAATCTCCCTGCGGTTGTCTTTTTCCCCAAAGAGTTTATATACACGGAATGAGTGTTGGAACTAACTTTTCAAAGGATGACCTTCCAAGGATTCATGGGATTGTGTGTAAGTACACATAAATTCAAGAGGTCTATCTTCAGTGATTAAATTGACAGTCTGTTATTACCAAGCAAACATTAAAGCTGTTAGGAATAAAGATTTTATCCTTTTGGAAAGGAAGTATCTAATATTTAAAGGACTTCCCTTCCCTTCCCTTACATTTTAGCCCAAAATAGTTCGGACTTTTAACCTTCAAAGCTCTGACATTTTTTTAGGTTGATTTTGATGCTGGTGATAGTCCCTTTAAGCTTTGCATAAATGGAATTGTGTAACTACTACACTTGGATTTACAGTTAATAGAGTATAATAACAACAAAAAAGTTTGATAAGGCTTTTGAAACTTATTTGTAGTAACTTCTGTAACATGACATGCTAAGAATATGTATTGATACAACATTTTAAGGTCTACTGATGCTTGTTTAGGGTAACCTGCATAAGCCATTTCTGGCTTTGCTGCTGTAAGAAATTGCAAACAAAACAAAAAGAAAACAAAACAAAAAACAGAACACAAGTATAAGATCATCAAACTTCCTTTTCCCACCTCGTAACTTATATAATATAGTTAGCTATTAGTAACTTCTTGTGTTTAAAAAGGGAAACCGGGAGCTTGTAGAACTACATTCCCTTTCCAGCTTAGCACCTAACCTGCTGAGTGGCCTTGGTTATTCCCTTCTCCCCTTCCCCAGGGCCTTTTCTCTTGGGAGTCTTATTTGTTCACCTGTAAGAAAGTACTTTGTCAGGGTTTGCTTTTGTTTGTAATTGCTTTGAGATTCTTTTTTTCTTTCTCATTCTCTACTAAAGTTTAGAAATATATTTCTGTTGTACATATTTTCTCAAAAGTGTTGTTACAGTTGTGACTTGAGGCTATTAATTCCTCACACTTAAGAGTAATAGCTACACAGCATTCTCTGGCTGTGCTTCAAAGGCATCTAGAAATAATTTTTCTCCAGTATCACCATAAATGCTTCTCTTAATCATCTGTTCATCAGTTTTTCATCTTGAAGACAATCCTTTGAACTGATTGAAGAGGGCAGCTGCAGCCCCAAACTAGCAGTTATGATACTAACTACACCTTGTACCCTATCTCTTTCTGGCACTTGAGTACTGTTATTAACTCGGGCTTCTTTGCTGCTTTCTCTGTTTCTAAGGGTATGGTGATGTTTCAGAACTCCTCTTCCAGAGCAGTCAGAAGGCACAGAGGTGGTTCCCATCCACTGTGTGAATAAGTCTTATAGAAGCAGAGACTAGCCTGTCAAAACCAGGAACCCCCTTTTCCTACCAGTAGACATGTTCTGTTTTGTTGGGTTTTTTTTTGTGAGGGTGGAGGCGTGTGTTGTATGTGCGTGTTTGGTTTTGTGTGTTTCGGTTGGGTTTTTTTAGGGTACTGTACCACTGGCTTACCTCAAGCCAGCATTCTTTTTTTTGTTGCAGTTGGTACCAAACGTGTAGTGTTACTAGGTATCATGGAGAAGAGGAATTTATATCTGATGATGAAGCTTGGGATGTATTCAGAGTCACTGAGGACTGGATACTTGCTCAGTGTGCAGTTGAATGTGTTGCTTTTGATCAGAGAAGTCTCATGAGAATTCCAGGGATGGGGAGCCTGACAGGTAAATGATCTTTGCACAATGAAGTGCTGAAGGGCTCTCAAAGACCAAACACAGGAGTTGTATAGAGAGTTCTGTAAAGCCCAGAGATTTGTATTGCTCATGCACGTCAACTCTATTGACCTGTGAGGCAATGCATGTAATGAAGCTCCTGCTGTGAAGGACTCTTGTGTCCAAAGGTGTGAGAATGAAGCAAGTCCCTTTGCTAAACAATTTTTTTCTCTTTTTTTGTCACTAGTGCCTCTCAGATATGTCTCTTCCTGCTAGTTATTTTCTTTGGGAAGTGAGAGTTGCCTTCAAGTCTTGAAAAGAATGCTGTCATATGAGTGTCAAAAACATTAAGCTTGAGCTTCCATTATAGTGTGGCTGTCCTTTGGATTTGGAGCTCCATGTGAAAATGTTCTATTGCAGCATGGGGAAGTGATAATAATTCCTTTTTGTAGTTTTCTTGAGCATTTTAGCATCTGCAGTACAATATTGTTGCCCATTTTGGATGCAGTTCTATAGCAGGTAGATGATAAACTGCAGGACTAGAAGAGCCAATGCTGAAGAGGTGTCTGGAAAGACTGATATAAGAGAGAAGGCCAACAAAGCTTTACAGGAAATCTTAAATAAATTACAGGCTACAGGGAAATATCTGAGATGTATGGGTATGTAGGTGTTAGTGGAACGTACTCTGGGCTATTTAACTAGATAGCGGTTGCATGGATGTTTGCATTTGTTTGACTGGACTCAATTGTCTGTGTGTTCCCTGCTAGTCTAGTGTTCTGAGTGAAATCTGGCATATAATTGCTGCCCCAAGTGTGGCAGAGTGCCACAACAGATGTCCTCATTATTAAAAGGAGAGTGTGGACAGTCTAGTAGTGTAAGTAGTAGTAAGGGGATGATGATGTGTGATGAGACATTAGAGTAAGCATCAGGCAGGTGTTTGGTTTTGTTTTTATTTTTCTTCTGCAAATGATGGAATCACAGTGGTTTATTTCTTCTTGAGTTAAATTTGGTGGAACCCAAAAGTGAAAGTTTGTTTTCTCTTATCTTGCCAAAGGGTGACCAGAGGGACTCGGAAATTATGTCTTTACCAAATTTTGAAGAAGTTGATGTTGGGGTAAAAGATTCATACCAAATAGATTATTTCTGTCTATCTGACAAAAGTGGATAAATTTAACCCAGTATTTTGCCACCTGCGTGGGAAGAATGTAAACAGCTTTTACTATTACTGATTTGTGTTACCTTACAGGATACCACTTTATCTTACAGACAGAGCCATCCTCCCTCCCCTGCCTTCTGCCATAGATGAAGAAGAATAGTAAAGGAGAGAACAGTTGCATTTGCAGCATCTGTGCCAATAAACAGATAATTACCACAGATTATTTCCAATATAATTTTCAGATGCAGAAAGCACTTAAATATCAGTCTTATTGCCAGAACCACTGGTTTGGTGGAAAGAAAACAATCTTGTAAAATTATTCCTTAAGCTGGGGAAATCAACAGTGTTTTTGAAGAAAGTTTTACAGGGGTAGAATACTGTTTCGAGTATTCCTAAACTATATATGCAGAGCAGAGAAGTTGCTGATAAGGCTGTGAAGCAGACATTGATAGTTTCAGAGATTTGTGCAACTTAGTGTCATTGGTGGGTTTTGATTTATTTTTCTTGGGCTTTATTTTGCCATTTAAAAACATTCTTTTTCAGGTTTTCTAATGAAGGCACTTTGGAGAACACTTTTCTTCACCAAAATTTAATGGTAAAACATGTGGACCAACTGAATTTACTAGAGTACATGTGGACTTTGGGATTTCTTCTCAAATTTTCTCCTAATCTCTTCCCTTCTCCTCCAAACCCCATTAATTTTGGATTAGGACTAGTTTTTTTCCTAAGTCAGCCTTGTAAATTCCACTAGTTCTATTTTGAAATTACTTCCCAAATTACAAACTATACATATGTGTGTTTTATTATTGTACAGTCACATACAGAGTAGCATTCACTTGCAGTTATGTGTGTGATCCAATTAAGCAATTAAGTCACTCATGTCAGCAG
>NW_009923279.1:253079-272328 GCF_000696875.1 Nestor notabilis
AAAGCTTTTTTTCTTTTTTTTTTCTCCCCTTTTTTTTTTTTTTTTTTTTTTTTTTTTTTTTGAATTGATGTTTAAGTCTCTTTCACATGTAATGGTCAGAATGCCAAGGTTAAAATTCCTAACTTCTGTGGCAGCATTTTCATTGCAATCAGATTTTGTTTCAAGCCCTGTTGCTTGGATGAGAGTGTATATAGGTGAAGATGACAGGCTGCTAAAAGAAAAGATACTTAGCATCTCAAAATGCAAGCTCTTAGCTTATGTGATAACTTAAAATGGCCTTATTTTTAGGAAGTAGAGAGCACTTTTCTAGTGTCTATTCTTTTTCAAGCCATTCCACTTCAAGGGAGCACCACCATTGCATTTCAACTAATTTGAACCTAGTTCTACTTTCAGTTTTGTCATTTTGAGGCTTTAAGGAAGACTGTATTGCTTGCCATAGCTGGGCATTAGTTTAGCCAACAATCAACCAGGTGTATTTGCATCTTGCTGTTGCTTTTATAAGACGTGAAGAATTCCTTCATGAGAGAATCGACCTTAGTGAAAGCAGTTGTCACAAATGAAGCAGTGCGCAGCAGGACTAAGTGGCAGCACTGGTTTAGTACCTCACAAACCAGGAGAAGGGATGGATACTCTTTCCACCTTAAACTTCAACATCATTTTGATGCTTGATTTTTCTTTGTTGTCTTTTAGAGAAACTGCATAGTGCAACATTATACAAGGGGACTAGTCACTGTCAAGTCAGCTTTGTGGCGCTCCCAAAGTGCTTGCCTGACTTGGAAGCTTTGGATGCTAAACAGTCTTCTGAATTAAAATCTGCTTATTCATTAAATTTCAAACACTATGATATTGTAACTCCTCTTCAATAAAACGGTAGCAGTTCACCACTTAATTTTAGTGTGATTGTTGTTAGTTTTATGTAATTTCATAGGGGTCCCATAGCATGACTTACTATTTTCTCCTAAAATGCAATCCAGTTTATGTTGTTGTTATTTTAGCTCCATACTCTAAAGGAAGCCTCTGAATGCTTTGTCAGTGAAGTAAATTAAGCAAGCATGCTGTCTTATCTTCATAGTTTATTTGATTTGTGTCATGGTGGGTCCATTCTCTTTCTGAAGTTTCATTCAATATGGTTTACACATTCCAAATATAAAAAGCATCAACAGCAGGTTATGACAAATTCATTGCTAGTTTGTCGAGATCATTTTAATTGCATAGATCTTTGTGGCCCAAGAAACCAGCACATTTACCTTTCTGTTAGAGAAGCCAGGAGAAGCAGCAATGGACACCACTAACAGGTCAGATGAAAACTTCTGGGCAAGATTTCTCCTGCTTGCTTCGCTAGGGAATTATATTATAGTGACTGGAGCTGCTGTGTTGGTTCATCATATTTACAAGAGAGCTAATGAGCCAAATTAATCCTGGATGCTACTCCACTGAAATTACTCAGAGCTTGATTCCAACTCCAGTGTGGTATTTCTACTTAGCCTGCTGTGAAGAGGCATACTGCATTTCAAGAGGGTTCAGTAAAATAACTTATGTTCCGCATATGGAGTGCAGAAGATGGATTCATGGCTGGGTAGTTTGTGGAAAGAGTGCATGCTTATTTACTTTAGAAAAAACAGGACATCCTAGCAGTTCCTACATTTTAGAAACTGTGCTAGATTGTACTAAATACTGGCTTTAGTAGCATGGTTCTGCAGTGTAACAAATTAGAGTTCTTGGTAATTTAAGGGCCTTTTTGATTTTTGATCTGGCACTTTTGTCACTGAAAGGGGGATGGTGGTGTAAAAAGAAGTTAATTTCCTGGCAAAAACTGCTTCTGTTGATTAAGTGTGAGCCTAGGAATGCAAGTGATCCCATGGACAATTTTCACATAAATATCCAAGTGTATAAAATCCTTGCATGAGATGTTAAATTAAACAGTTAATATAGGATTAAAACTTCAAGTTAGTCTTCCCATTGATTCCTCACCCCAGTAAAAATATACGTGCATTTCCGATTACTTGGTTGTTCTTTGCACACATGACAAGATTACAGTGGTGTGGCTGTGCTTGTGTATATTATGTGAACGGGAGAGCAGTATTTGAATCTGAGAGCTGACTGAACATTCAGCTGTGCTTTGTGGAGCTGCCTGGAAATGCCCAGGATGCTGCTTCCCATCCTTTTCTTTGTTATTCTGCACTCTGTTCTGTAGGAAGTGAGTTGCAAATGCTATTTTCAGCATAGAGGCCTGAAGTTTAATGTTCTTCTCAGCTTTGTGCTTTAAAAAAACCCAGTTTCTACCTATGTGGGTTTTTTTCCTCTTCAGATATGTTTGTAACTATGTATCTAGTAAAGCATTTATTTTTAGTTATTCCTTCACTTTCTTTATTCCTAAGGGTCTTTTCAAATGATGTAGTCTCTCTCCTGTCAACTATTTTTTATGTCTGTTTTTCTACCTCACAGCCTATCCTTACTGTTTCCTCCAGTGATTGTTCTTGCTGTGGGCATGCTCCTCTCTATTCTACTTTAATATGTCATCCTACACCACTTTCTATTTCAGTAGATCTTAACGTATTTTATCTGCTAACTTCTGCCTCTCTTGCTTTCCAGCTTCTCATTTGTCTTCCAGATTTTCTGTACTCCTCTTCTGTTTTTTGTGGGTTTTTTTTTTCTTTTTTTTTTCTTTTTTTCCTTTTCCCTTAACTATTTCAGTGTTTGGGTCTTTAGTACTGGGCAGCTAACCAGGCCAAGCAGTGCAGGCAGAACTAGTAGTGCTGCTAGTTCTTCTAAGAGACAAGGGAATTCCGAATAATTTAGTTTGGAAGGGCTATCCTGAGCCATTCAGTCTCATGTTATGAAAAGTAGGTTTGATTAGGTCAGTGTGCAGGGTCTTGTCCAGTGAAGTTCTGAATATTACCAAAAAACTCACTGACTTGAAATTTCCGCTCTTATATCATCATAAGCCTATTTGACACCTTAAAGACATTCACAGAAGCTCTCTGTCTTGACAACCTTGCTGTTGGATGCTACGGTGTTAGAAATCAAGTGCTACATGCAGGGAGCTTTGCAAGAAGTGGCAGAGCCTTGCAAGCAGAATCCTCCACAGCATTCAGATGATTACCTGTGGCATTGGGGATAAGCATCTGAGATAACATGCCGTGCAGCTCCAGTAAAATTAATGAGGTTTTGCATACGCATGAAGAAGTCATTACATTTATACAACAGTATGTAAGTCCCTTGCTATCACTATTTAAAAAAAATAAATCTAATCAAAGCAGAACATAATAGCAAAGTAAAAGGTTAAATTTAGAGAACTGAATGCAAACATTATGTAAAAGTGATGGAAAGATGCTGGGAGCTGTCATGGAGAGTATCTTGAAATGGGGTTGGCAGTCCTGGACAGTACTAAGACTTCTGGAAGCTGTGTACTTCGGCTGCTCTGTGAGGAAGTCTATGGTAACAATAAACACTGCTGCTCTCATGCTTGTTAGGATTAAGATAGCATAGGCATGTTTTGCTTTTCTAAGATTATGCAATGTTGCTTTTCTAAGATTATGCAATGTTGCTTTTCTAAGATTATGCACACGTGCCGAAAGTGTGAAAAGGTTACATAGAGGCGAAGACGTCAGAAGAAAAGGGCCTAAAACGTAAAATTCAAGGGATGGTGTCTGGTTATTTTTCTCAGTGAAGGTACGCGTTTCAGCCTTTTATAGATCTGCAGATCAGAAGCTTATTGAAAATGTCATTCAAATCATAAATGAGGGAAAATACTGTCTTTGCTACTACTTTATTATGAATGTTGAAAGTGAATTGTGAATTCTTGCAAGAGTAGACAGTTTCAGTCATTTCTTCTTTGTGACTCTTCCTCTGCATAGACATTCATGGAACGACTGCTTAACTTGTCTGAAATGCAAGCATTTTTTCTTTATCAGTGGTGTTATTGAATCCCTATATAGTACATTGGTAAGTATATTTAGATAATATGAACTATGGACAATAGTTCCTGGCCATATGCCTCAGTTTTACCAGACTTACTTGCTATACTCAAATGACTTTCTTAAGATAAAACTCATTTTATGCAAACCATCAGAATTAATTCAGTTTATTATACTAGTCTTACTGTACTCTCTGGGTTTTACCTAAACCTTGACTTTGTGACAGTATAATGGGCAGAAGTGGCGTTCATTCCTGTGTCCTGACAAAATCAGGTGCTAAGCAAATGGGATTTGCTTGAGTCTTGGCAAGTTGGGCAGGTTCACTGAAGAAAAGCTACTAGACTTGGCTGTTCCAAATTGTTTCTTCATCTTGAAGTTTATCGGTTCCTCCTGGCTACCCATGTAGTGACAAAAATAAATCATCAATGCCTGGTCAAAAGGTTTAAGCCTCTCTATTTGCTCTGGGTTACTTCAACTGTAACTCCCATGAGTGGCACCTCCAGGTTGCAGAACTGCAGCATGAACTTCATAGTGATACCTATCTCCTGTTTACTTTCAAAATGTACTTGATTGTGTAATCCTAAAACATCTACAGCTGTTAGGTCCTGCCTCTTAAAGATTGTATCTCTTCCTTTAGGACATTGTGGCAGCTGATCACAGATGATATTTCTGGGCTTGAAGGCAAGAGATCTGGGGACACAGGATCTTCTTAGCAATTGGGGTTTCATTTTGTGTTCTTTCTCCTTTTTATACCATCAGTTTCTGAGCTCTTGACTGGCAGATCTATCTTGCATAACTTATTCTGCATGCACACTTTCTCCTGGTGATTAAAGGCATTGGTAGGATAGAAGAAGGCTTTTAATATTCTAGCTGATTGGAAAGTTCAAATACAAGTTTACATTGTACATGGTTTGGGTTTTTTCCCCTCATGAATTTTCAAATTGTTCACATAAACATGTATTGCTGGCAGCATGGACAGTGGGACTGAAGCACCCTCAGCAAGTTTGCCGATGACACCAAGCTGTGTGGCTTGGTTGATACACTGGAGGGAAGGGATGCCATCCAGAGGGACCTGGACACGCTTGTGAGGTCACCAACACCAACCTCATGAAGTTCAATCAAGACAAGTGCAAGGTCCTACACCTGGGTCAGGGCAATCCCAGGCACAGATACAGGTTGGGCAGAGAAGAGATTCAGAGCAGCCCTGTGGAGAATGACTTGTGGGTTGTTGGTTGATGAGAAACTGAACATGAGCCAGCTTCAGTGTGTGCTTGCAGCCCAGAAACCAACCGTATTCTGGGCTGCATCAAAAGAAGCGTGACCAGCAGGTCGAAGGAGGTGATCCTGCCCCTCTGCTCTGCTCTCATGAGATCCCAATTGGAGCACTGTGAGCAGTTCTGGTGTATTCAACATAAAAAGGACATGGAGCTGTTGGAGCAAGTCCAGAGGAGGGCCAAAAGGATGATAAGAGGGCTGGAGCACCTCCCTTATGAAGACAGGCTGAGAAAGTTGGGGCTGTTCAGCCTGGAGAAGAGAAGGCTGCGTGGAGACCTCATAGCAGCCTTCCAGTATCTGAAGGGGGCCTGTAAGGATGCTAGGGAGGGACTCTTCATTAGGGACTGTAACAATAAGACAAGAGGTAATGGGTTCAAACTTAAACAGGGGAACTTTAGGTTAGATACAAGGAAGAAGTTCTTTCCAGTGAGGGTGGTGAGGCACTGGAACGGGTTGCCCAAGGAAGTTGTGAATGCTCCATCCCTGGCATTGTTCAAGGCCAGGTTGGACAGAGCCTTGTGTGACATGATTTAGCATGAGGTGTCCCTGCTCATGGCAGGGGGGGTGGGACTAGATGATCTTAAAGTCCTTTCCAACCCAAACCATTCTATGATTCTGCATTGGAATCTGCTGAGATACTCGTAATTTTGTCAGCAAGAACTTCTGTTGTCTATAGAGTTTGATGCAAGTCTGGCTGTCTGTCTAGAGCTCTAGTTGATGGGTGGAAAAGGCTTAGTGAGAAGAGCTGGAAACTGGTGATTATCATGTATGTTGAGTCAGATTTGCCACCAGCTCACTTGTGTTCCTTTTAGAGTAGGCTGTTCTTATGATTACTTTCATATAAACCTTTTCCTGTGTGTTGCTGGGGTCCTTAGCTAATTTGCTTCTTCCTGATGGGATTGGCACTCATGGATCAGAAAGATACTGTAGTTAGGATTAATTTAGTTCCAGCAACATGGAAGCTGAGGACAAACTGGGTCTTCCAGATCTACGTGGCCTCCACAGTTTGTATGGGGCTTATGCACATTGCAACTAGTTGCTTTCCTGGTAATGTTTTCTTAGCACGGTAACTCATAATTCCTCCTGAATCTTGCAAGGAGAGAGTCAGAGGTGTAACTCATAGAAATGAAAGCGACGCAGAGGC
The DNA here is from genome assembly GCF_000696875.1 of Nestor notabilis. Classification (NCBI taxonomy): domain Eukaryota; kingdom Metazoa; phylum Chordata; class Aves; order Psittaciformes; family Psittacidae; genus Nestor; species Nestor notabilis. The sequence goes on from NW_009923279.1 coordinate 259,416, forward strand.
AATGTGAGAAACTATTCTGGAACCATAGATTGCTCCCTGTTTTACACAGTCACTGTCAGGGATTAGAGGAGAAGCCAAGAGAACTATTTTAGGTCAATCAACTCTGAAGAATGTACTGAAATCTCCCAGCATATTTATTTCTTTGCCATATTTTTAATGACTCTTAACCATACCTTCACATTACCAGACATCATCTGTGGGGAAATGTAACACTGATGGCACTAGATAAATGTACCACTCATGCTCAGAGTGATAAATAAACATTTATTTTTACTGAACACCCACTACAGAGAGGCATAATATTTTGCAAGGAGCCTCTAAATATTGCTGTAAGGGGAGGAGTGGGGGAGAGTGTGGGGACTCCAAACTCCTCTACCTCTCTGTTCTGTAATGCCTCTGTAAGAAAAAGAGAAATGCCTCTGATTTAGTGTATGGCTATTTAAGTATAAAACTCTTTGAGGTCATTTCTCCTCATATCTGTAGTGACAGGATAGAGTAAGGCATCAGCTGGAAGTAACTCTGTGTGTTTGTTGAGCTTTGCAAGTTTGAATACATTTTGAAAGTTCCCAAGGGCTCATGCATTCTATCCTTAATGTTGGAGTTTTCCCTTTTGAGCTTTTTTTTTTTTTTTTTCTCCTCTTATGATTTGATTCATTGAATTATTTTGAGGGGATAAGTAAGTGGAGAGAAAATTCTGAAAGAATTTAAAATGATGAGGTAATCAACAGCTTCAGATAATTGTTAGATTGGGATATAATTGATCATGATTAATATCTTTCTCTTGGTATACCTAGACAATAGTTAGGATGCTGTTTAAACTGTTCAAGCAGCTGATATCCATCTGATTGATATTCCATGTAGGACTGGCTCAGTGTCCATGGACATGAAAGTATCAGTGAAAGGGAAGATTCTTATCCCTATAATATTTCCAGGGTATTCCTTTGTCATGGTTATCGTCTGCATTTCTTTCCAAGAAATTCTTAAACTGTTTTTGTATCTTAATGCTCCCTATAATTATGCTTCACGGTTATTTAAATTGTTATAAATACATACATTGCTTCCAAATATTTCCATTTTTTAAAAGGCTTATAATGAGATTAAAGCTTGTCTGATCCTTGCCAACCTGTAGTCATTTGCTAAGATGCTTTACCACTTGGGTCTCTGTCATTTATGAATGAGAGAGACCACATGGTGGGACAGTTCTGACCAGTTGTGATTCTGTTGGACATCCAGCATGTTGCCTATGTGAACGTAAGGAATACTGCAAATAGAGAAGAAGGGGGTGATAGAGAAACTTAAGGATCAGCACCTTGGGAACATTAACTTCATTTTGCTTTGCATTTCCCCACCATGCCTTCCCACGCAGGTGCTTCCTTTGCTTCAGAGTGGTGGCTGGCAGAAACCTTCTTTGTATTAGCGAAAGCCAGACCAAACCCAGACTTTTGCTACAATTTCACCCCAGATATCAATGACAAAAGATGCTAGCCCTATTCAGAGGTTAGTTTCAGCTGTAGTTCCTGTCATCTTGAAACTGGATGTGAACTGAATATATAAGGTACATGTCATAGTTGGGGCTCTGGCCTGAAGCCAGAGAAGCGATTGTGTAGCATTACTGTCAATCCTGCAGCCAGGAAAAAAAAAAGCATCTTTCCTTGAGCGCACATAAATTGTGGGTATAACAAAATAAATGCCTTGTATACTAGCTGTGGTCACATGCATAAGTCATGTTACATTAATAAAAGGGTTGACGCTGTCAGGAAGGAAATTGAAAACTGGTACAAACAAAGCCTTGGTAAGGAGGTTTAGGCATTTCCCAGCACAGTCTTGCAATTTGACTTTATAAGTAGTTCCCAGTATTTGCTTGGCATACAGGAGAAATGTGTCTTCATGCTTTCTTTTTCAGAGGAAAACTGTCATGTCAGGTGCACTGGAGATACAGTCCATTTCTCCTTGTATGGGGGCTTATGGAGAAATGGAGGTATCCAGGTCCCAGGGGACTGCAATATTCATGTTTAATAACTGTGACTGGGGAGGGCTTGGGCTATATCACTGCTGTAATGAGGTGCACCCGGAGAGAATGTGGGTGAGTTAGTATGATTATGTGTTTAGGGCAGATGTGATTTCCTCCATGTTACTTCCATGCTAGGGTGCCAGTGATTGGACTGTAGCAGCCATGTCTGCAGTGAACATGGATGAGGACCATAGGAAGCATTTTTGTCACATCTTTCAGTATAAAGACCAAAAGAATCAAGATTAGTTTGGTAAGGGCGGGCTCTCTTTCGCTACTGATGTTTATATGTAAAATCTACCTGTTTCTTTGGGGATCAGTCTGTGAGAAATCATACTGTTAACATCTATACCATTTTAAGAATACATTCCAAAAGAATAACTTATATGGAAAAGGCTTTAGCATGTTGCAGAACATCACTTCTCATTGTACAGCAGAACTTCTGGTCAGCTGAGGCTCATAGACCTGAAGTTAATCAGGACCAATCTTCCTGGGTGATGGTACGGACTTGAGGTTAGTGGTTTGGGGTGTTTGGTGCTAAGAATATTTTTATGTATGTTGGCCAGTAGATTAGCTAAATAAATGTTGGTAGTCCAATAAATATTAGTTCATAGTCTTTGTCAGAAATAATTTTATATGCGGTTTCTCTAAACAGAGGGTTTTGTCACAAATACTTTGTATTTTTTCAGCCCTAGTATTGCTGAAAGCAGCTGCCAAGTACTAGATTAAGTGCTTTCATTTGAGCGATTTATTGGCTGAAATGTGCAGATTTATGTTGACTGCATCTATTTGTGAGTTTAGTTTGAACTTGGCAAGTGTTTATGAAAAAGGAAATGGTAAACATAAAAATATTATGATACTTAATATAAAAATATTTTGACTTTTCATTTTTAACAATGTCTCAACATTTAATTTATTCTAAAATTCTCTCCTTTCCCACTCAGTGAAAGCAAAAGCTTTTGGTTACCAGTAAACCAAAAGGTGTTCATAGAACACTTCAGGTTGGAAAGGGGTCTCTGGAGGTCTGCAGTCCAACTTGCTGCTCGAAACACAGCCAGCTTTTTTAAATTTTTCTTACTTTTCTTTGTCACTTCAGACCTCCTCCTACGACTGCAGCCTTTCAAAGGTGATTGGAGCTGTTATTGCATTGACAGTGGCTGGCTCCTTTGGTACATTTGGATGCAGGCTTTCTGGTCTCATGAGTTCATACAGGTCAGAAACTTGGGAGGCCTGAGGGCAGACGTTTCCATTGAATACCACAGCAGAGGGGGCATTGGCTGAGTTCTTCAGCCCTTTTCTGCTCTAGATTTTAAAAAGCCCATGCAGAACTGTTTCTGGGTTGTTTTCTGGGGGACAATTTTTGGTCCAATAAAACAAAGACATTTTCAGATAGGCCTGAAGTGATTTTCTTGTCCTTCCTCTGGTGTTGCCAATTTGTTCACTGAACCAAAAATACCTCCTGTTCTTTGTATTCCTTGGATACCAGATATGATCTGTGCTGTGGCAGCATCTCTGTGGTCGAGCTCTTGTTCTGCACACATGTTTTTGCGTATAGGATAAATATTCACCTTAATGTCACAATCCAAAATACATGGTATTATACTCTATTAGCTAGCATGCTTCAGTGAATAATCAGATGTAGCTTATGGAAAAGGGAATTAACAGAAAAGGTGCATTTTCATATCCATTTGTTTATATGCTGAAGGGATATTTTGTTATGTGTTGGTAAGACAGCAGATGTTTTGTGCATAATTTTTGACTATGTGGCTATTGCTTAGTTGACTATAAATATAAAAGACTAAATTTGCTGATCCAGATGGTTGTCCTAGATTGGTGTTCCAGTACAAATAGTCTTTTTATTGTCTTTGCATGAAACCATGTGCCTGCATTTGACACATCATTAAAAGTCAGCAGTGGTATAAAACTAGAAGCTGTTTTGCTTTGTGATGCTAGTGATCTTGAGTGAGAAATGAGAAATCATTTAATTCCAACTCATCGCAGTAGTACTTGGCACTTCTTTTACTCTCTACCTGCTTGAAATTACTACAGTGATGTAAGCAATGTTAAAAGTGATCCACTTGCCTGCAGGCTTGTATAGATGGCTTGGTACAAGTTCAGTTAGCTATTTGCTGTTAGGCGTGTTTTACATTTTACAAATGTTTAGCAGCTTTTAAGAAAGGACTTGGGAGCAAATGAAATATGAAACATCTATAAACACTTCCCTTCCTATAAAATTGGAGATGAAATACAGCAGCGCTCTGTTGTTTATTGAGACTTTGAATTTATTTATTTTTTGTCTGATTTTCCAGAGCTATGTGCTCTACAGTTCCTGTTCAGGTCCTCTGAAAATCAAGCTGCCATAGACTTAACGCAGAGTGCATTTATTAAATGTGAACTGCTATCAATTTGAGATGTAATGTTAAGTTTTGCAGTGAAAAAGGGTCAGATCTTCACTTAATCTAGCTTTCTCTTGGGAATTAAAAAAAAGGAGAGGGAAAAGAGAGAGCCCCTTTCTAGCAAGGGGGTGTGCAGTTGGGGTGTGTAGAACATGATGCTGGAGAGGGGCAGTGCAGGGGACACAGAGGATCCCCATAGCCCTGCACAGAGGGTGCTTCTGTGAAGACATGGCTGAAGTGTACCACCGCTTATGAGGGCAGAGCAGGGCATCAGAGCCAGGCAGCAATGTGTGGGTTTGCATAACAAGGAGTGAAATGGTCAAAAGGCTTCTGAAGCTTGTCTGGGGTGGTTTGATGATGCTTAAAGAGCATCTTGGTAGGCTCGGTTTCAAACTTGTTTCCTTCTCTTCTTCCCCTTTCACCTTTTGGTACAGGCTACATGGGTGACAGAGGAGATGTGAAAATTGTTACTTGTCCTCTAGCCACTGAAGTGCTTTGCTAGCCTATGCCACCAGTAAGGGAATCGGAGAGAATTAGGCATTAAGACTGAAGTTATGAGAAGAGCACACAGATTAGTATTTTTTAAGCATTTTTCTGTGTTAAAAGTTCCTTTAACCACTCATTGATAACCCCCAGGCTGTTGACTGTGGAAAGTTTCTTGGCCCTCAGTTTCATACAGGCCATTCAGCTCCTTCTCAGACTGATGGTTGGAAACGTAGTACTTGACAAAAGCTCCCAAACCAGCTAGAAGGAGGAGTTTAGGAACCAGTGATCTAAAACTTTCATTACCAATGCAGGTGAAACAAAGTAAAAACCACAATAAATGAAGCCACACAGATTTGGCGTGTGGTCCTGCAGAGTATTACAGAGTGCTTTATTTTAGAAGAACCTAGTAGGATCAAACTAATATGACACTTGCAGTTTAAAGTATTTATTCCTATAAAAACCTGACTACTGAAGAACCAGTACTTTAAAGATTTGAGAACAGGAGCATTCTGAAGTCTAATCCTCATTCTCCAGGCTTGGCTATTGCCTTGAATAATCAGTCAGACCCTTACTTCCCCACATAATTAATGTTCGCAGGGGTATGATGAGCTAAGTGATGACATTTGTTTTTCCTGACTGATTCTGCTCTGGGACTGCAAATCTTATTGAATCATCCTAAGATGTCTATCATTATTTAAAAAAAAACCCAAAACCCAAAAAAACAACACCTCCCTCCAACAAAAAACTCTTCTTGAGCAGAGTGCTTATTCCTCTTGAAATTAAGGGAACTGTATAGAACATAAGACTCTTGCCCTGTATGGTAGGCTCGATCAGCTGTATCATGGTGCCTTATAGCACCTGGTGCTATGTCCTGGGAGTCCATTTTCCTCTACTGATTGACACTCAGGTCTTTTCTAGTTACTGTGGTGCTTATCTTGCACTAAATCCAGAATCTATAGATCCTCATTTTAAAGAGAATCTGTTAATATTCTGCTGCTGTGATAGGTTTTTAAATAATATATTTGCTGATGATATGGACTAGATAAATTGTTAGTGGTGTTATAGCATTTGTTCAGCATGGGGTCCGGATGCTTTCTATGTACTCATGTATTAATTCTCACAGTGCTCTTGTGAATGATGGAAATGAGAGAAATATTTGTTTGTTCAACATTGCAGAACACCAGCTGTTCACTGGCTAGAAATAAAGACATCATGGGGAAAAACACATAGGGAGAGAGGTGTGTTATCATCTACCCATCCATGTAACAACCACTACCTCCTTTCCTAACAGACAACTGGTGAAGGAAACAAATACGCTGGGGGTAATTGTATTGATTTTGAATGTGTGTCTCGTAAAAGGCAACACAGAAGCAACCTTTTCCCAGAGCAAAAGAATGCCTTTGCAAACTTGTGATGGAAAACTAAGTCTGCTTGTCACTAAGCTTTCAATGGAAAGTGAAACTGCCAGAAAGATGTTTGTGTCCAGCTGCTGCCATTAATCAAAGTCTGCTGTTTTTACAACTTAGCCAGAGGCCAACGTATACTATTGCTTGATAGTCAAAGAAACTTATTGCTTAAATGTCTTTGGAACAACTTGAACTAATATGTAATCCCAATATAGGTAGATTATTTTGTCTCTAAAGAAACTTAATGTTGGCTACTACTACTACTGTTTTAAGTATGATGCATAAATATCAATAACCCTTGTAATCAAGATGTCTGATGAACATGCACAGGCATCAGTTGATCTCAGGAGGTATAAATTCATCACTTCCCTTCCTTGAGGTCAGTTCATTATTTGTACTCTGATATTGCTGTCAGAGCTCTGATCTTTTGAAAGTGAGCATTAACTTTTCTGTGTGTTGGGCAAGAACAGGAGACCCCAAAATGCTAGTGGTACCTTTCCAGGAATAAGTCTACTTCCTGGTGGGAAGAGATCCGCTGGCTTTCTGTTTTCTCTTTCTCTTTAGATGTTTCTGGTTTAGGATGATTCTAGTGATGCTAGAATTACATGTGGATGTTGTGTGAAACAGGTTTTGTATGAAGGTATACACATGGAATCATGTGATTCAGGAAGTACGTTTGTGAAGAGGGATGGCATCAGTTTGTATCTTACACAGTTTGTCATTGGGAGCCCTGGCGGCAGAGAAATATGGATATGTTTAAAGCCACAGGTGCCTAGCTTTATCATTCTCCCCCCTTCTCCTAGGGCATTTTTTTTTCCTTTACATGCTTCTTAGCTGACATGAAAGCTGTGACTTTTAAACTCTGAATTTCAAAGGAGTTCTCAATATTTGCCTCAGATGTCATCTTTATCTGTAAATCCTCAACTATCCTTCGGACTGCACTGCTGATCCCTCAACTTTACAGAAGCATGTGCTCCTTCCTTGATAGCTCCTTAAGCTAAATAAGGAGTCTGTTGCCTGTAGGTCTGTGTACCACTTTTCATCCTTCTCACCTGGGTTTCTCAGTTCAGGTGTAAAGAACCAGCATTCTACCAGCAGATTTGAGATTGGTAGTGTCTGTAAAGCATCTGAGGAGGATTTTCACCAGTGGATACAGATCTTGTTGCTATGTTTTGGATGGGTTTCTGCTAGCAGGGTCCCAGTTCTTTTGGGAGTATGCAATGTGGCTACTGATGAGAGGTTTTTGGAAAAAGAAAGGTTAAGGGGCTTTAAGCAAATTATTTGCAGATGGATTTCTAACTAGCTTCTTGGCTGCTGCATGTGTATTAATCTTTAAAGTCAGTAGTCAGTACAGATCTGACTTCCAAATTTCAATCAGGTTTTATCTATTTTTGCAATGTTCGCTAAAGGGAAAGGAAAAAAATTATTCAAGAGGGTCCAAACTTTTGCTGTGACACTTCGGGCAATGCAACTTTGTCTCAGTTTCAGCCTCATAAAATGTGGTCAGAAGTATCCCTCAGCCTTATTTTCAGGATGCATTAGCAGTGTAGTGCCCTAGAAAAATGGGGAGTTCTATAAATGCTAAGATGAAAATGGAAGATTTACATAGAAGATAGCAACATAAAAGAAGGATTTAACTTACAGCTCAAGAAATGAAAAGGGGGCATTTGGAGGGACTGTTTTATCTCTAGTCCTTGTATAGGTCAATTCAGTAAAACTTTGCCACAAAATGTTTTTACTGGGTCATACTTGTTACCTGGTATGTAACCTGGAAATGTATAGTCATTACTGAAATGTGGCTTACCTTAAGTAAGTAACATACATACCAATGTTCTATCAATGAAATATCAGGAAGAATTTCAGTCAGGATAGTATTGTCTGTGTTGCCACGTGGTCACTATCTGTGCTAACCACTCCTATTTAAGGAACAGGAGAACAGTCAATAACTCTTCAAAAGGTAACAGCAGCTCAGGTCTCTTTTCTATGTCATGTGAAAGACACCTCTTTGAGATGGTTTAGCTTTTAAATGCCTTTAACATTAAACACTCCAGTTTGCAGTACTGATCCCTCAGCTTTCCAGGAACATTAGCTTCTAAAGCAAGTAGCTCCTTAAGCAGAGTAAAGAGACTCTTGCATGTAGGTCCAAGTACCACTTCTCTCCGTAGTTTCTCACTTCAGGCAAAGGGAACCAATGTGCATTACCAGGTACTCACATACAGTTTACCAGTAAGAACTGAAACACAAGGTTTCTAGTTGCAAATTTTGGTTGCTGTTGGCATTTGTTAATAGTATGATTTATATGCACAGGATGTTCTCCCTCCGGGTATACATGGGGTTCTCTGTAGACTTACAAATGCTGGCTAATATACAGTGGAGAATTTAAAAACTACTTGGCTGGCACCATAGATCAAAGAAAGAGTGGCAAACTTCAGAATGCAGGTAGCATTGCGAAAAGAGAACTAAACTTCAGAAGTGTATGTGTTGTTTTACAATACCTGCAGAAGACTGGACTTCAGGTTTTGTAATCATAGTTAGTTATAATTTCTGTGATACTGACTGTTATGCTTTTAGAGGGAGCTTGAAGCTAGTTCATGTCATAGCAACCACAAAGATAACTGTGTACATCTGTAACACCACAGGCGCTCAGATGCCACAGGGAAATGTACCTTTAATGAGAAAGAAATTTGGGTCCTCTGAATGTGTGATGCTGCTGGTCTTTGTCCTTGGTATCTGAACAAAGAAGTGTTGGTGGCAGGACTGTCTTCTGTTCTTTTACTGTGCTATCACTGAGGACCATGCAGTGTGTCCTAAGCAAGTAATTTTGTATTTGTTTCGGTTTTTTGTTTGTCTGTTTTTATGCAATATTTAGGCCTGGAACTTAAGAGACCTGGATTCTTCCCCCAACTCGACTGTCCATTCAACTGTCAAATACGTCTTTGGGAAAAAGGAGTCTCTTTTTTTGCCATTGTTTTCTGTGGTCTGAAAAAAAGGGACAAGTTGCTATCCTGTTGTTAGAAATTGGTCTCTGATCCTTTCCTGAAAGACATATATGTGCAATGCACAAGTGCCTTATGCAGTGCATTGCCACGTATCAGCTGATTTGTCTTGCTTTTCAGACTTAGTGAGAAGTAGCTGCTATTATACTACTTCCTTTTTTTTTTTATTTTTATAAATTTAATGCACAAAACCCTCTACAACAATAATCAGAAAATTCCAAAATTCACATACTCCCTTCCAATGACGTAAGAGAAGGCTCACCAAATGAGATGGTAAAAGCTTCTCCAGCCTGTTCTAATGTAGTTGCTTACTAACATAAGCAAAGAGCTTTTGGGAGTACTTGGTTTAGAGAGTCGTATCTTTGATTCATGTTTCTTCCCCTAAGATAAGTAGTTTGTATCTCGTCCAGGCAGTAACCAGTCAAATTATTTCATTGTCGTTACATGCATGCCTGCAATGATACATGGTATGACTCACTCCAGTTATCTGAGCCTCATTTGCAGCATCTTTTTCTCACTGTCATTATAATGGAACCACTTGTTTTATAGCATTTATAGGAATATTTGAAACAGGAAGAGAATCTCCAGTTGTCTCACTGTTGGTAGCCAGTCCACCTATGTTTCAAGTAAGTTACATTACATTAAAGGGATTAGAGAGAAGCTGTTTAGTTTTGGTACCTGGGCATTAATTGTTGCTCTAATAGTTGATTTAAAATTCTGTCCAGTGGTAAAACCTTGAGGTCTTGCATGTTTCTTGAGCAGTAGACTCATTTCTTGGGTGGTAAACTGCATCCATCAAACGATATACCTGAAATAAACAGGTATTTGCTAATATGTTGGTGAACCTGGGTTGAAGTTCTAGAGTTATCTTATTCGTCACTGAGATATGGTCATTTTCAGAGCAAAATGTAACAGCAGGTGAAACTCAACACTTTAAGCACTGTAATTCCTTTGTACTTGCATAAAACCGTCTAAGTAGCAGCTTTAGTGAATGTGGTTGTTTCCCTCTAGTGGCTGCTCTCTGTGGTCTTTGTAGTAGAAGCTGATGTGATTGCCGCGCTGCCTAGTTTACATTTGACTCTTGAGCTTTGCTCTCTGAAAATCTAGTGTGTATAAATATATCCTTAGGCGAATTGTAGATAAGTCACAATATAGCAGCTCCTGAGTTCTTTATACCTATGCTGAAAATTTTGTTGCCCTAACCTGTTAGGAACAGAAGTGTGTGGTGTTCTGGCCAATGTGAAGTGTTTCATATGAAAGCCCTATCAAAAAACAAAGATAGAGCCAGTCTTACTGAAATCACTTCGAAGTTAATTTAATAAACTTGTTGTGAATCTTCATTTTAAAAGCATGTATCCTTGCTTTTCTTTTCCCCCCATACTTCCATGTCTTTTTTTGACTTCCCTGCTGGTTGTGAATATAAAATAAAATCCCTTTCCTTAAAAGTGGAAATAGCTCCCTCAATAAAAATGAGAAACCATCTATTACCATAAAAAATGAACAATATCTTGAATATATAATAAAAAACCTGAGTTTTATTTTTAAACACTGAGAACGTCTTCATTTAGCTTGAAGTTGAACATTTTGAATGTTTTCAAAGTCAGAATAAATTTTTCTTTGGAAGAACTGAAGCGTACACCTGTACCATATATGCAATCAATCTGTCTCCTTTTTTGTTCTTAAGCACAAATTATATTGATATCAAGTGAAGGTACACACAACATAAGTTCTTCACTAAGTTTTGTTTTAAGGGCCTTACGAAAAGCTGCAATCATGTTGAATGCTGCCTGAATCCATGTTTCATCTTATTACAGCCATTGGCCAGGACGTCTGTAAATTAAAGCAACAGTCATTCACTATGGTCGTACATGCATTTATAGCAGAAGCAGGAACAATTTTATTTTTCTGTAAGGGACTTATTTTTTTTTTTGTGTGTGTGTAAAAGCATTTTAATATAGATAGCATCCAACTGGGGCATGTTTCTGAAAGAACGAGTACAGTGGTCTTATTACTTGTCATTTGTTTGCTGAGTTAATTCCATGCACTTAATTAGTTTGGCTGTTCGGGGGGGAGATTCTTATTTGCACTTGTGAGGCTAATTGATACTGTGGGCATTTAAAGCATTTTGTGTATGCGCTTTTTTTGCTGGACGAATGTAAATAATTAAATTTGCTTCTAGGTAAGCTGGCGTAAATCATGCTCAATGTTATTGATTTCCCAATGAAGCCACTCTGTAAAGGTGCAAAAATAACTTTTCTGTAAGCCCTGCTAAAAAGCATTTGTTTAAGTGTATGCTGTGTTTTTTTAACGTGGGGTAGTACATGGAGATGATCCTGTTCCTTGAGGAAACTGAAAGGTTGGTGCAGGTAAGGTGGCGAGTGAAGGTATTGACTATCTGTAGGAATAAGCAATTGCTTATTCCTTGTTGGCAACCAATGTTCCCTGAAAAGGGGGATTCTAAAGCCTGTATATGAGCAAAACAAGTGTGTATGTATGTGAGTATGTGTTGATTTGACTGGGATATATACATTAATGTCTGCAATGTACAGAGAATCTGGGGTTGCCAGTTGCTTCCTAGCAATTAACAATGCTCCTGGAGCTGGACAGTGGCTCCTGGTCAAGAAAAAGACTTTCCTAAAACACTTTGTCCATGTTAGTGCTGCCTGAAAAAAAAAATAAAATTGCACTGATGACTTAAATGTAAGCAAGACTAAAAGGTATTGAAGGCTTTCAGACCAGCTGCCAAATCTGCCTTAGAGCCATCCATGTGTTTTGATAATCGCACTGTCCTTTGTAGGAACTCGCTACATATCAGGAAACCATAAACGTGTGTGAATAATTGACAGGTTTTTGTCCTTACTTGCAACTCCCCCACTTGTCCCGTGTTCAAATCTTCCTGTAGAAATTGTGACTAAGTATGTTTGGACCTAGAATATATACTGCCTGTCATTTGAAAGGAATATATCTATATATATATATATAAAAATAATTGTGTTTAATATGGTAACAGCTACATAAAATATCTGCCATATAACATTACTATACGTAATTATTTCATGTAGGTTACTACATATGTGGTTTTTATATATAAGATGATTATTTTCCAAAACACTATTAATATCACTGGGGGTGAGAGACAGGAAGGGCATTTTGGTATTGAATGAGAGTAGATGTAGAGCAAAACATTTTGATGTAGTGTCTTTGAGTGATGTTACATTAACTTCCTAACCTTGATTATTCTCATGAAATTTTTCCAGTTCTGTCCTTTGGCTTTGTAACCTCCCTCCTCTGTGCTGCATTCTTAGGGCTGCAATGAAGAATCCCGCTCTGTGGCTGCACTACTCACAACTTAATATTCTTTAAGGACTCACTGAATAATGTCTAAATAGGGTAGATCAGTTTCTTTTAAGTTTTGAGATAATCTATCCACCTTGTCTCATCATTCATTCTCATGTTGCACGAATCTGTGTGTGCACTTTTTTTCACAGTGCTTCATAACTTCTCTGGTTGTTATGTAAATGTATAAGTAAAAATAACTAAGTTCCTCCATCCCACACTAAAAAAAGGGTAAAGAACCTTCCCCTTCCCAGCCCCTCCCTACCTTGGGATGCTGATGGCATT
>NW_009923279.1:272340-276485 GCF_000696875.1 Nestor notabilis
TATGAGACAGACACAAAAATGCATCTTGCCACTGAAGAAAGCTGAGATGGTAGCTGAGCATTTTAATATTTTAAAAAAAAAGGCAGATAAAACCTTTTTATTGTTACTGAGGGTCTTCTCTAAAAAGCATTAGTATATCACTGTAGAATTATTTATCATTGTAATGGTAATGAGGGAAGAGCCTTTTCCATTCTCATCAATCTGGCAATGTCCCAATGTCCTTTCTGGTTGTCTCTTCTGCCATTCTGTAGACTTGAATGTTTGACCTCTTCTGTAATGTTGGATAAGATATGCAGTAATGAAGATAGCCTGGTTTTATGAAGGTCATTTTAATCATATGAGTGGATCAGCTAATGACAGCCTGCATGAAGGGTAAAAGCACAGGTTTTGATCCACCTGTGAGGAACTGGTGAGGGGATTAACCCTCTTTCTCCTTTGCATTTCATAGGAAGGAAATTCTGTGTGCTGTTAACCGCTGAAGAAGGGTAACAGCTGGTGTTTTCAGAGCCGTTGTTTTAAACTGCATCCCTCTGACCAGTTGTTTGTTCTAGATGAGCGAATTCTTGAGGGCCAGATGGAAAGCAACTTGGCATTTTCAGAAGCATGAACTGCTTTTTGGTTCTTTATACTTTGGCATGTCTATTCTTGGCATTTTTATATAGTCTATTCGGGCCAAGCTATTAATTAGCAGCAGTGCACCTTTGATATAGAGGTGATGACTGGGACATCCTGGACAGATTGGATGGAGTTCTTCTGTGTTTGAAAGCATATACTAACTGGTTTTTATGAACAAGATACATGTTTTGAGTAGATGTTAAAGGACTTATGGGGACATAAGGAAGAGTCGTTGCAGCTGAATGAAGTAATATTTTTTTCAAGAAGCCTGGACTGCAGTTGGACTATGTCCAGAATATGGGGATGCCTGAGACATATTTTTGCTTCTCATTAAGTAGTGTTTGCCACTGCAAAGCACCAAAGGAATATGCACTAGTCTGCCTCATTTGAGTTTGAAAATGAGAGGTAGTGGTCAATTCTGTATGATATATATAGTTCCTTAGAGGGCATTAAGAAAGGGAATGGAATGACCAAGAAGACTAGAGACACCAACAGAGGTGATGCTCTGGCAGCTTTACTATTAAGTTATTTCTACACTAGAAACTTTCTTATTTTTTCCTGTTAGGCTATCTTTTACTCTTGTCATGCATAAAGAATAAATAAATTGCAGAAATTACCTAATGCCCAACTGCCATCTCATCAAAAGTATTGCAAATAGAAAGTGCTTCCAGGCATCCAGCTTGTAGCATTGCTGCAAGAGTCTTTTATCATAAAAGACTGTCACACAAAGGGAAGATATAAATCTTTTGACTTTTTTTCTGTCCAGTGAATCTTCTGCTTTGATTCCTCCTACATCTGCATTATTCTAGTTGAAGGGTGATGTAGGCGCAGATAGCTTGAAAGGAAAGGAAAAAAGAAAACAACAAGCAAGCCCAAACCCACAAAACTACAAAAACCCACCAGCCTTGGTCTAAACACTTGGTTCTGAGTGTAAGCTGTAAGACTATAGAAATGCCTTGCTGGGTGGGTAGGATATAGTACTTAGGGAAAGCATTATCCTTCTGCTACTTGTTGCCCATTTGCCTTCTATTTTCCCTAGCCTCTACAACTGTTGGATTAGAAATCTTCAACTCATATTTTAAAAATCTAATCAAACATAAATGTCTATGTAGTAACAGCACATGTAGTAATCATGCTCAATGAATTGAAGTTTGTCATCCAGATGTAGGAGTCCCTCTATACACAGTTCCTGGAACTACTCAGAATTCAGTGGGAGCTTACACAGGGAGCAGCAATTCATTTGCACACTGTCAGCTGGAAAATGTGGGCACAATTTTGCTTCTTTTTAGATCAACCCACCTGCTGCGTAAATATCTTGAAAACATTTGAAAACAGTTAAATAGAGTAAAATAATACTTAGTTAACACTTTTTTTTTTTTTTAAACTCATATCATTGGTTTGGAAAACTTACCCACATGCTCTTGAGCATACTCATGTATTGGGTTTTGTATGTGGTTTACATGGGTAACCATACCAAAAGAAGCCAATGCCCATTGTTGCATATAAACCAGAGATTTGTGAGTGAACAAATGTATTAAAGACTCCTAATTTTTTTTCTTTTTTTACTGATCAAATTTAAATTGGCATCTGAAGTGCTTGTTTTTCAAGCTTATTAGCCCAAACTATTGACCAGTTACTTTTAAATAGGAATCTCATTTGTAGACAACCTTATTCATTTGGAAAAAGAAGTTGGAAAGTTGAAATTTTCTACTTATTTATTTGTGAACTGGTTAAGCTACATTTTCTGAGAATCTAGTTGTATAACTTCTGTTGGTATTACAGTTCTGTTTTAAAAATGTTACAGTGGGCATCAAGATAGCAATGACAAGCCACGCCATCTCAATTTGGCTGACCCCTATTTTGGCAGGCTAGGGTTGAAAAGTGGGAACTAAAAGGTCAGCAACTGCTTTTCAGGTGTCATTATAAAAAACACACTGGTCCAGATGAACTTCTTCCTAACTGGGAAATGACTGTGTGGAACTGTAATAGCTGATGCAGTGTGTTTTGATGTAGGCATCCAGAGACATCATTTTGTGACGTGCTGGGATGCACTCACTGATGTAAATCTAGCATAACTTCCTGGGACTCTATTTAATAGAGTTTTGCTTGTCTGGCTCCAAAGAACTTAAGCTTTTTGGCCATAATCTGGCTGCCTTGTACAGCTGGATTTATGTTCATGGTACAGTGTGACTTTGGCACATGAGTGATCAACTGAGAGGTTATGGGTTTCTCCTGTTAAGGAGATACTCTCTGTAATTGCAATATATGACTCCCTATTCTTTTAATCCAAGAACAACTTTTATTTTTCACTTCATTGTAGCAAAACTTTTTTTCTTCTTTCTCTGTGGTAAAATTGGTTAGCAATGGGCTTTGTTTGAAAGGGTATAAAACTTGTTTTTTATTAACGTGAATTACATGATGCTCTGATGAGAATAAATGAATTAATGTTGCTTTGGTCTCCTTCCGTGGGATTCCCCTACTACATCCATTATATCCTAGCTGAGAGAGACACCATCTTCTTTGCCCATGTTCCCCCTCCATAAGAAGTGGTTAAGGTGATGTTGCTAATTAGGCAGTGTGTATACTGTGGGCTATGTAAAGTCCCTGGACATTTTTCCTACCCCATCCTCCACTTCTGACTCACTACGTAATATGCTACTCTTACTTGCTAGTCCACACCATGACATAGATCAGGGTGGGCGATCCCCTTGTGCAGAGTTTCATTTGGAGATGTGTACAGTATTTTATTCTGTGTTACATAACCAGTCCATTAAAAAACAGTGAAAATAAATGCTGTTCTTGCGCTATCTGAATAAAAACGTTAATTTTCTTGTGTTGAAAAAAAAAAAACAGAGGAATAATCTGCATGTCTGATATTAGTTTAACCTGTGCAGTATGCTGAGCTGTAGCAGTGCCACCTTGTCCCTGTCCTGTCTACAATGTGTCTTGCTTTTTCTTTCTTGGGTTTCCCTTTTGCCAGTTTGGGCAATGGGCCCAGACCCCATGTGCAGCAAGTTCTACTGTCCTCATTCTGCATTCGTCTGATACATCTGGGTCAAAAAACACTCTAGTACTGTACTGAAGTGAGCATAGACACTTTTAATTTAGCACACACCATCATTTGACACGCTTACTATTTGACAAGAGTGCCAGTCTTGTGATTTGAACAATTAATGTTTTAAGTGGTTGCCTGTCAACTGTGATGGGTGAGCAGCAAAACTGGACAAATACAGGTAGCGCTATTTCCATTTTTCCAGGAGCATTGTTTTCAAGAGCAACTGTGTTTTTACCTTTTGCATAGACACTTTTAATTTAGCACACACCATCATTTGACACACTTACTATTTGACAAGAGTGAGGTGTGCCAGTCTTGTGATTTGAACAATTAATGTTTTAAGTGGTTGCCTGTCAACTGTGATGGGTGAGCAGCAAAACTGGACAAATACAGGTAGCGCTATTTCCATTTTTCCAGGAGCATTGTTTTCAAGAGCAACTGTGTTTTTACCTTTTGGAGAAGGGCTCCTCTTTCC
>NW_009923279.1:276496-299448 GCF_000696875.1 Nestor notabilis
GTAAGTCAGTGGTAAGCCAGGCTGCTTTGCCAAAGAACCTTAGAGCAATCAGCCAGGTTGGTGAGTGGTTATCTTTTCTGTGGTTTAAATTCGGTTGTTTTTTTGGTTTTTTTTTTTTTGAATTACTGTTTTTTTTGGGTGAGGATTTATGGGAGGGGGAGGTGTTTGTTTTGTTGTTTTGGTTTTGGATGGGATATTTTTTTGGTTTGGTTTGGTTTTTTTGAGACTGAAAGACTGAAACCAGCCTGGTGTTTGATACCTGAGTGTTGAGGCAGCAATATGATTAACTTTGAAAAGAACCCCAAGCACCCTGGGGCTGTTGTAAACCTGGATTTATAGGAGAGCAAAATCGTTCTGTAGTGCCTCCACTCTAGAGACATTTCAGTCACCAGCTTGTTTTTCTAGTACTGCAGTGGCCTGTACGATGGATGTTTGGAAATGAGTACCATAGCACAAGAGAGATTTCTACCCTTGTTTTAAATGAGTGTGACCTCTGGAGTCTATGGAGGAAAGCACTTTACAGAGTGGAAGGATTTGTGACCCTGACTACCTCTGGGCTGGGAAGATGTAGGTGTGAGGGTTGGTTACATGTACACCTGCATAATCTGCTAGACTATAGCACACCAGGTTGATTTTGGTGATTTTTCCCATTGAGTAAATACTAAACTAATTGGGGGTCTGGCTTTAACTGTCATACCTGTCACCATCCCCAGGCAAGGGACCTGAAACTCTTTATGCTGGGCAGAAACTCAATGACAATGAGTGGCACACTGTCCGGGTAGTTCGGCGAGGAAAGAGCCTCAAGCTGATGGTGGATGATGATGTCGCTGAGGGTAAGTGTGATGTATTTTTTGGTTGTTACTTTTGTATCTCTCTTCCCAGTCTCTTCTCTGCTGTTAAGACCATTCTTCCCGTTCTTGTGTGTATTTCTCCTTCCCCCTCCTTTTCTTCCTCTACTTCTTGTATATTTAGTGTTACTATGTTGAAAACTAATGTTCAATTCTGAGAGACTAGTAGCTCTTAGCCAGCACCTGAAATCTCTGTGACAACTTAAAAATGCAGGGAAATATGGGATTAGGGGACAGAGGAGCTTGCATATTCCCAAGAATGCAGAGTTGCTAAGCAGCACTCTCTCTTGTGCCAGACTTCTGGTGTATGCTGTAAGTATACCTTGCTCTTGAGCTGCAACTGTGTTGCTTTCAGTGCTGTGGAACAAAACCAAGGCTCTCTAAACCATTCCTCTGCACCAACTTTTCCTTCATGGTGAACCAGCATTTGGTAGATGTGTTAGAGAATATGGATTTCTCAAGCTGGTGTGTTGTGGGGTGGTTTTTACTTTTTGGAGGGGGTGTGTGTGTGTGTTTGTGTTTTTGTTTTTTGTTTGTTTGGTTTTTTTCTTCCCAAATTCATGACTCAGAGCCATAGAGAAGAAAAATCGTATCAAATAGAGCAGTTTGTTCCCAACTTTGTTTTAGGAGTTAGGGAGGCCTCTGACTTGTATGGAATGTGTCAGTCCTTGTTTTTAGGTTTGGGTTTGGGGTTTTTTTTTGTTTTTTTTGTTTTTTTTTTTTTTGGAATAGCTTTTTGAGCTCCTGCTTCCTTCTGTAGAGAAATGTAGTTGAAGGGGTGAAGAAAAGATCAGTCACTCAGGAAAGCTGGTGTCTCCCAAGTTATGAGATTTGCTTTGAAATGATCAAGGTACTTCAGACTAGTCTCTTTTTAATTTCAAAATTTTAGAGGTGATACTTTTTCTGGTCCATTTCCCCACAGCTGCAAGAGCCAGGAACTTATTTTTCTTTTTCTGAAGGTCTATAGTTCTCATAGCTGTATATAACTGTAGGAACTGAATTTTTAAAGAAAACATGAGCAATCTGAAGGGTGATAATAGAATCACAAAGAGTAACCCTGGATGCCACGCTGATACGGGTATGTTCATTTAGTTGTGACCCATGCTGTTTTGCCAAATGCTGACATTCTCTCTTCTGAGTAGCTTCTCAGAAGGCAAAACTGAAAGGAATGGTTGCCATAGGGAGTGCCAGAATACTATATCCTATTGTGTAAATTTTATTTAAGAGGGAACTTTATGAATTAGTGAAAAATGCTGGTAAACGCTTCATGCTGCTTACTTCTGCATTTGAGAACAGTTCTTTTGGATGCGCTTTTTTAGCAATCACCATGAGGTGGCACTCTTTGCATTACCAAGTCAATCCCCTTGAAGCCATCTGGTTTTGAATTCGTTTTCATGAAACTGAGTTTATAAATAATAATGATACAGTCCTACACTAAAATAGGATGTGCATATGTACATGTATGTGAATTACATAATTAAAGATGCATTACAGCTAAAAATACTTGTTACAAGAATGTAATCATGGAAAAGTCAAAAATCAGAAAAGCCAGTTAAGACTTTCTGTGCAATCTGCATCTTGCTTCCTTGGGTAGATGACATAGTCTTCAAAGATGTGGTCACATAGATTTTTCCACAGGATTCTTTCTGTCTTAGTCATAGATCAGAAGTCTAAATTGGGCCCTCTGTAAAAATAACAGCCTATTTGCCTGCCACCTTCTTTCTTACTGCTTGTTTAGAACAATGCATGGCAGCTACATTTTGCTTTAAATATGAAGCTGTTAGGTTGCTGTTGTTGTTGTTGTTTTGCGGGGTTTTTGGGGGTGGGGTGTTTTGGTGGTTTCTTTTTTTATTCTTTTTGTTTTATTTGTCTATGTGTGTTGTGTGCTACTCATCAATATGTTTATACAGAACTGAGAAGCTGTAGCTGGATTTATTCCCATGTCTGTGTTATATGAAGTGAATAGGCATCTTTTTCGCATTTTATGGGTTCAGAAGCAAGGCACCAGATTAAAGTTGGATGTATTTCGTACCAATTTGGCATGGCTTTTAAGTCATTTGCATGCACAAATATTCAGAGTGTCTATAAATTGGATCCTGTAAATTAGATCAACCCTGCTTCTTGGAGAATTAGGTCTAGACAATTAATGACCACCTATGAAAAATTTTTAATGAAGTGACTGGCTTGGCTTCCTGCAGGACATCTAAGGAAGAGGCAGAATCCAGTTCCTCTGGACAGCATTTTGCTGCTTAATCACAAAACCCTCCTGCCACATTCTCCCCACCTCAGAACTTCAGTGATAAATGACACACAAATATAGCAGCCATGTTCCTCCCCACAACATCTCGCTAGCACCCAAAGACTGCTGTGGAGGCTGGAATTTTTTGCCTGCTACCACTTGAACTAAAGAGCTGCTGATTACTGTAGTAGTTACAATACTCTATAGAAAACACAGTGGAGAAATTAGAGGTGAATTCTGCAAGTGGGGCTGACAGCTAATGAGATCAGAAAATACTTGATTTCTCTCCATGATTTCTTAGGAGAATGTATATCTGTACTGATTCTGGTCTTGTATTGTCATGTCCTTTTCAGCTTCTCACTGAACTAGTCCTAAATTTCTGCACTGCCACTGATATCACTGTCCTATTTTACATAAGCTTGTCCTGGTTTTCTCATTTTTCACCTTTTCTAAAATTCTGGGTTCACTTCTTCCAACTTTCTGCACTCCATTTCTAGTGCCCCCTAAATTTTGTGTTCCCCATTGTAGTGTACTCCAGATTTCAAAGGCCTGGCTTTTTTCTCCAAGTCTGACAACAACTTCTTTGAATTTATCTAAAAGTAGAAGAGCTAAGGAGAAGAGCTTTCTTAGTTTTAGTCCTCAAAATCCCTAAATTTTATTTTTCTAATCTTTTGAAGTGAAGGAGGAATTTTAAGTTCGGGTTTTTTTGGTTTTTTGTTTTGTTTTGTTTTTAATTTTAATTTAAGGAAATACAACATGGTTTGGAAAAGTCAGAAAATGTCATTTGATAACACGAAAACTGAAATAGCCCCAAACAATCACAGCAATGGAAGTTTGTCTAAACAAACTTGCCCATACACAGTTTCTGCTCCTGTGATCTGACATTTTTCAAAGTAAAATATTATTTCTGGTAAAGAACTGGTTTAGGCTTTATAAACACTTGCATAGATACTGACACCTGAATTTCTGAATAGTCAGAAATATGTGACTCTTTTCAGCTACTTCTAAGTTTGTCCAGCTGTATTTGCTTGGGTTGAAGCTTTTCATGTCTATGGTCTTTGGATCTAAACTTAAAGACAATTATGCACTGCTAAAATAGGGAATAAGTGAAAAAATTAGTTGTTGTGTGTAATATTTTTGTATTTTGAATAGATACTTGAAAATATTTTCTGATAACAAGTGTGCTTGGTTTTGCTGCCTTTGCAAAAATTTGATCATATTTGGACAAAGCATAAACTGAAAAATTGCACTTAGTATGTGATCATGAGAGGTGAGTTAGGAATAACGTGTTTTTAAGATCCCCTTTTAATAGACACAGCATGGTAAAAAAGAGGAAGGGGACCTCTATGTAAGGCATATGAATACAGCCCAGAGGATCTGACTTCTCTATCTTAAATAAGTCACTTGAAGTCAGTTCTTTCACAGTTGATCAGTAATTGTACTTATCCTCTTGGGAGGTACTTATTGGGATTGTGGGTCTTATTTCTAGAAGTGCTGAGCCTCAAAATCAGTGAGTCCTCTGAAGCTGTTAAACATTCCACTAAATTGGATGCCAAATGTTTCTTTTTTTGAGATCCCAAACTATTTATATGTTGATCTTTCTGTTCCTCAGCTTTGTGTATATAAAATTAAGAGTAATATTCCTTAATCTTGCAGAAGTGGTAGAATATGAAGGTCATGTTTGAGGATAATTTGCACGCTGTGCTGCTGAACTTGTGGGTTGACTGTGGCTGGTTGCCAGACACCCACCAAGCTGCTCTCTCACTCCCTCTCCTCAAGAGGACAGGGGAGAAAAATGGATGAGAGGGCTGATTGTTCGAGATAAAGATAGGGAAATTGCTTACCAATTGCTGTTGTGGACAAAGCAGACTTGACTTAGGGAAAATTAATTTCTTGCCAATTAAAAATAGAGTTGAGAAACAAAGAGAAAAAAGTAAACCACCTTTCCCCACTTCCTCTTTTTCTCAGGTTTTCTCCTTCATCCCTGACCCTTACACCTACCCCTTACCAAGTGGTGCAGGGGGATGGTGGCTGTGGTCAGTCTGTAATAGTTCCTGTCTACCGCTCCTTCCTCCTTACACTTTTCACCTGCTCCAGTGTGGGTCCTTCCCATTGGCAGCAGCCCATGAAGTGCTCCAGCATGGGTCCTCTCCACAGACTGTCAGGAAAACCTGCTTCAGGGTGGGCTCTCCATGGACCGCAGTTCTTTATGGAAAATACCACCTGCATGGGGCCCCTCCTCGGGTTGCAGCGTATGTTCCACTGTGGTCTTCTCCATGGGCTGCTGGAGACTTTCCACTCTGATGCCTGGAGCACATCTTCCCCTTCATCCTTTTCTGACCTGGTGTTTGCAGGGGTTTTAGTTGTTTGTTTTGTTGTGGTGTGTGTGTGTTTAGTTTTTTGTTTTCCCCATTGTTCCTCATTCACAGGCAGTGTTCTCTGTCCTTTCTTAAACAAACGCACTTTCTGAGGCCCCACCATCTCAGCTGAGGGGCTCAGCCGTGCCCTGCGGTGGGGCGGTTGGAGCTGGCTGGATCTGGCTGTGTCCGGCACAGGGGCAACCCCACAGCCACCCTGCAGCCAGCACCTCACCAAGTAATACAACACTGCAGAAAATTTCATGAAGAAAAAAGAACAGCAGATTTGTGGCAGATTTTGAATGATGCTTGTACATTGAATGGTGAGAAAACAAATGTTGAGTAGCTCATTAATTTGATATTATTCCTGTTGTATGCTGAATGGCACAAGGCCTGTGTAGAAAGGACACTTGCTTGTGTGACCAAATACTTAAAGCTATCTTAATGAAGAGCTACAGATGACTAAAATAAGGATTTTTGTAATGGTTTTCATTCTGATGTTGCCCAACTTGTCTCTGTATTCAAACTAGTCTTCGGTTGTATTTCATCTGTCTGTGTGGGTTTGTGTCTGGACTAATGCTAGCAAGCCAAAGCATTTTAAATATGCTTCAAGAGTAGTCTGACATATTTGGTATACTGAATAGCTTGAATATTTTAATTGAGGGGTTAAAATCCATCACAATGTGACAAATAGCCCAAGTGGTAGGTTGATGATTTGAGTATTTGGAAGGCTTTTTGCCTGTTACATTCTTGTGTTTTTCCTTCCTGCCATGCTCTTAAAACAAGAGAAATAACATCAGGCACGAGGAGACAACAACAGAATAAATATTAGTAGATTCATAAATGTTCTCACTTCTGTTCTGCTCTTTTTATATTAATCTATGTTTATTGAGTGTTTTCAGGAAGTGCACTTCAAGGTGATATTTCAGAACTGTCTGAGCTATTTAGCAGATGGACTCTTGGATCAAATAGGTCACTGTAGGCTTTAAGGGAGAGACCTAGTCATCTTCAGAAACAAGAAGGTCTGTGAAACACGGGGAAAAATACAGAGCTTGTTGCCCAAGGCCCTTTAGTCCTGTCTTCTCTCTTCTGTCATGTTTTGGCAACTGCTAGACTCAAGCCTCTTCACTGAGCATCTACACGTTCTCATGCAAGCTGCTGAACTGTGATCAGACAGGGTTAAGTTAGTTCTGCTATTAGTCTGGAAACTGAAGGGTGAAGGGCTTCATATAACCTGTTAATGATCCCTGGGCTTTCTGCATGTTCCTCCTTGTTTCTGTCCTTCAGGCACGATGGTTGGTGATCACACCCGCTTGGAGTTCCACAACATCGAGACAGGGATCATGACAGAGAAACGGTACATCTCTGTTATCCCCTCCAGCTTCATCGGCCACCTCCAGAGCCTCATGTTCAATGGGATGCTCTATATTGACCTGTGCAAGAATGGTGACATTGACTACTGTGAGCTGAAGGCACGCTTTGGTCTCCGCAACATCATAGCTGACCCTGTGACGTTCAAGACTAAGAGCAGCTACCTGAGCTTGGCCACCTTGCAGGCTTATACATCCATGCACCTCTTCTTTCAGTTCAAGACCACATCAGCTGATGGTTTCATCCTTTTTAACAGTGGTGATGGCAATGACTTTATCGCAGTTGAACTAGTCAAGGGGTAAGTGACTTTCTGCTATGTTCTACTGGCTTATTTATAGATAAACTTACTTACAGGTAAGCTTAAAATGTTTGCACAAGGAGAGGCTCACCTCATACACCTCAGCAAACTGAGACAACGTTGAGTATGACAAAGTACTTAGAAATAAACACTGAAGCTTAACACTCCTGGTTTTATCACTGACTTCCCCCTGTCACTGAGGTAAAGACACTTTTGCAGTATGAAGCATTCATGTTTTAAGTCCTTTTGGTCTAATTAGGCTAATGTTTTGTCCTGTTAACCTTGGAGAATAGCACAGAGGAGGAGGAAATGTGCTGAGGGCTCTCTCTTCCCACTTTTTTTCCCCCCCTTCTTGTAAGAGACTCGTATTTCTACTAAAGAAAAAAAAAGAGCATGTGGGCTGCTCTTTGGTTTTCTGCTGGTGATGCTTGAGGAAAAAGCAAGCTCAGCCAGCTTTTGAGCTGCTATATTCTTTTCACAAGACTAATAGCTTATCTAAAAAAAAAAAATAAAATAAATCCTTTGTTAGCTGAACAAATTTTGATCCTTTATACTCATCTAGTCAGAGTAGGCATGGTCTCCACAAATACAGTTTACTAGTCCTGCTTATTTTAGCATAACTGAATCATAGTTTAATCTGTTTCATTTTTAACTTTCCACGTATTTCTGTAAGTGGGACATTGAGTAACAAAAAAGCAAGAATCACGAGCTCCTGGTGCTTTGTTGAGAGCTGAATTTTGTTGTCTTTTTTCCTAAGTAGACTATATCTCTTCTATCCCCAGATGGATTTCTGTGTTAGAACTGTAAATAATCCAGGCTAACACTCCCATGACTTCAGTCTTTGTTAAGGTCTTTATTTTTTGCTGAAAGCTTTGTTAATTGTTTTCCAGCTGTTTGAGTAAGTCTAGGATGTCATGTGAATTTTGCTACAATATATTGAGTGAGTTTCCCTATTATCTTCTTAAGAGAGTTATTCAAAACTCAGAATGAATCTGGGGAATATATGCCCCAAAGAAGCGTATCCAGTGTCGCTCTTCAGTACATTCATTGGTATTTCCAGTTTTAAAAAATCATTATACGCACAGACAGGGTTTTCGTGCATCTGTGAGAACTTTGGGGAAAAAAAAAAGAGGAAAGCCTTATGGTTAGGGTCTAATTTCATCCAAATGTTGCCATCTGAAAATACTCCTTATACTTTCTTGGTGGCAGGGAAACAGCTAATACCTTTTCAAGTCGGTGCCTGATGTTTTGGCTTACTAGAACATTCTAACCCAGAGATACTTCCCTTCATGACTCATAAGTTGATTTATCAACTCTGGTTAGAATAAGGGTCAGTAGCACTAGAGTTCTTACACAGTTTTAACTAGTTCTTGGTATGTTTACAGATATATACACTATGTGTTTGACCTTGGAAATGGACCTAATGTTATCAAAGGCAATAGCGATCGTCCTCTTAATGACAACCAATGGCACAACGTCGTCATCACCAGAGATAACAGTAACACACACAGCCTAAAGGTAGACACCAAGATGGTCACTCAGGTTATCAATGGTGCCAAAAATCTGGATCTTAAAGGTAAATTATACATGACTGACAGTCTCTCCTTTTATTCTTGTGGGGCTCAACTAGTAAAGAAGAGAAAGCTTGCAGGAACTGTGCATTACAGAACAGTAAATCTGGAATTTGCCAATTTTGGATTTCACATTCATTTTTCTTTTTTCTCTGCAACTTCTTGTAGCAGAATAGTTTGTCATATCTTGCTTTATCAGAAATTGTCATGCTACAATTTTTCCTAGTTAGGATTCTTTTTGCTAGTTCTGTTTCATATGTTTGGTTTGGGGTTTTTTTTTTTTTGTTTGTTTGTTTTGTGAGGTTTTATTGTCTTTATGTTGCTTTGTTGTGTTTTTTTTTGTAGTAGTAGAAGAGTCAGAAATGACTTTGTGAACAATATATTTCCCTGCTTTTGACTTTTTCTGAGCATGTGTTCAGCTTGCTATATTCATGTTGGGTGTGGGGAAAATCTACACTAAAAGGTATGTAACGTCCTCCTTGTATGTTTACCCCTTTTCCTCTAGGTGACCTCTACATTGCTGGCCTAGCTCAAGGCATGTATAGCAACCTCCCGAAGCTAGTGGCATCACGTGATGGATTTCAGGGCTGTCTAGCTTCTGTGGACTTGAATGGGCGTCTGCCTGATCTAATCAATGACGCTCTGCACCGCAGTGGGCAGATTGAGCGTGGATGCGAAGGTATACTTGATTTCAGAGAAGTTCTCTTCAAGAACCCCCACTCTTACTTTACTGCTGCTCCCTGTGCATCTGCTTGTCCACCTTACTGTCCATTTCACTAGTTTGCTTTCACTATGACTTCCTTCAGTGCGCTTACATTTTCCAAATGCAGCTAAAGGATACTGAGCTTCTGTGAGTGGCTTAGAGTGGCAAGAGTCTCTTGCATACTTGTCTCTGTGAAGTGGTACCTCCAGTAGTGGAAAGGACGGTACTAGGATGAGCTACTACTTACTAGTACTTTTGTCAGAATGTTTTATTAATGTTACAGTACCCTTAAAATACTTTGAAAGAAGTTCTGAGCCTACAATTCACTTGTTCTTCAGAGACCCTTTCTGGGGATCCTTGGAAGTAAGTATTTTGAAGACCAAGTAAGAGGCAGGAGAAATGGAAGGTAGAAGGAACTGAATGGTCAAGACTGTACCAAAACAGAAGTTGCTTTTTGAGGAGGAGGGCCTCCAGTGAAAGCACTGGGGTATTCTCTCTGCTGTCTGGAAAAGCTTTCTCTTCTGTAGTTTCTCTTTTTAAGCCAGTTTGGAAACAAATAGGATGAGTAACTTTTTGAAACACGTCAGTGGTACTCATGTCTTGAAGCTTCTTTAAATAGTTCATTGTTCTTGCTAAGTTCCCATTAATCAAAAGAATATTGACATCAGCAGCACTGACTCAGTTTTATGCATATGGCATCAATTCCCAAAGTACTTGGTACGCTTGCCATACAGACACACCAGGCTTTGCTGGCCTTGTGAATTGAAGCGAAAATCACCATTATGTCTAGCTCCACTGAATACCAGTCTGCTGTGTTGGCTACCGGTCACTAGAGGACGATAGTTTTCTCTGTAAAGTTGTTGGGCATGCATGTTTGCTAAGAAGATGTGTCCCCTAAACTGATCCTTCAAGACGGGACTTCGCAAGGTGAAATTACTCCTTGATGATATTTTCCTACCATGTCAAGATTACAGGTTAATTATGCTGAAGCCTTGCCGCTTGTCAAGACTGTTCATTCTTAGGATTGAAAGTATTATCTTAAAGCCGTCTTTGAGTATTAATGAAACACCAAATTGGCAGTCCAGTTATATCCTTACATTATATTCCTTGTTTCCCAGTGTTCTGGTTGGGTGGGAGCTCCTGTGCCTTAGCCCTTCTTCCACACTGCCACAATGGTACTCTGGTTTGCAAGAATTTTGTGTCCTGTCACAGGAGATCACTCAATGTCGATTCCAGTTTCACAGGATTGATAAGTGGTGCACACTTGTAGGCTGTTCTTTTTTTTTCTGTCTTTCTGATGTATTTAATTGGGTCTGTTAACCACATTGTTCATTGTGGGACTGAGCATAGTGTAGCAGAACCTGTGCCTTTGCCCATTTGTGACACAGCCAAAATGCCAAAATTGCACCTTTTCTGTTTTATTCACAAAGTTCAAGGAGAGAAAAATTGCACTTGGCTTTTTTTGAAAATGTCTTTTCTGATTATCCTCGTTACACTGAAAGTTCTTCTTTAACATTAGAGATTTCTGGTAATTCTTCTGTTTAAAATTAGCTTAATCTGTTGGCTGTGTAGCCTGCATGTTCTCTACTAGCTCTTCTCCTTCAGATGACCCATCATTAGACTAACCAGTGTGCTGGACAGGATGATAGCTGCCACACTGACCTGTTTTCTGTTTTGGTGCATCCTGTAGGTCTGTTGCTTTTGGTGAAGACTTTTGTGGGTCATTATCTGGAAGAATAGAACCCAAGAGTGTCTGAAATGTCAAATGAGCCCATGGAGTTAAAGCTCCACACCACACACCCCTTCTTTTTTGTGTGCAGTGGTCTGATGTATTTTTATTGCTGTATTTCTGAGGTTTTGGGGACAACAGGCAGTTCTTTGTTGACTTGAAGGTCTGCTCATATCTGAAGTGGCAGCTTTTGTTTCCCTGGAAGGTATTAGAGAAAGCCAGAAATCTTCTGTCTGTCTGGTGTGTGAAATTTGTTCTAGGTTGATGTGCTACAAGCAACTATGAGAACCATGAGGTTCATGATAATGACATTAAACAAATACATTTACTTATTTTTCACAGAGTATTTCTAACTCTCATGCCTTAAGATAAAAAGGGTAGGGCTTTCCCCCTACCACCACCCAAAAAATGGTTTGGTGAGAGGGCCTGAAAGAAAAGGCAGAAAAGGAGGGAAGCGGTTAAGACTTAAATGGTCC
This sequence comes from Nestor notabilis, assembly GCF_000696875.1. Taxonomy (NCBI): domain Eukaryota; kingdom Metazoa; phylum Chordata; class Aves; order Psittaciformes; family Psittacidae; genus Nestor; species Nestor notabilis. The sequence goes on from NW_009923279.1 coordinate 288,089, forward strand.
TTGTGTCTTTGTGTCTTGACACAAGTGGTCAGTCTACTGAATGCTCTGAAGAGACAGTCAATTCTCAGAAAGGACTTTGACATGGGGGCCCACTTCTACTGGAAGTTTGCAGGCAAGTCTGCCACCTATTTTGGCAGATGTCCAACCTTTTGTGGCAGTCAAAGATGTTGCCCTAAATATTGAGTACTTCCTCCATCTGGGGTGTTTTTTCACCTCTTTATTAATTTTCCATTTGTACTTCTGTGTTTTTGTTTCCTTTATTTGGACATCCTTATGTTGCTTACCATGGGCACTAGAGCTATCTGAAATTCAGCTGCATGTTCTAAATACATTCACCCCATCTTGCCACCAGCCAAACAAACCTAACAGCAGTGGCTAAAGAACATTACATTTCTTCTACAACACAGTTTTCTATATGCTTTAGAGACGTGGCAGCAGCTTCTCCTCTTCCCTTTTCCTCACCTCTTCCACTGATAATAGCTTACCACAAAGGAGAGTGACTATTATTAAACTGGCTGACACTGTTCCAGATGTTTTGGGACTTTTTTTGTCCTAACTAAATCTTCTTCCAGATCCTGCAGTAAAATCATAATCTTGTGCTACTTTCCATGAAATAGTATAGTTAACCTTTGGAATTCACTGGTGCATGAAAAGCATGAATGACACAGGCTGGATAATCGGAAACTCATTTTGCATACTAAGCAGTATGTAGAAAAAAAGAAAATTTAATCTCATGCTTAAAATCTCACAGCAGGGTAATGTCAGAAAAGATGACACCCTTCATCTGCTCAGTAGTGAAACTTCAAATCTGGCAATACTTCACTTTCTCAGTAGAATCAAAGGTTGTCCATAGGGGAGAGGAGAGTTAATTTACTCAGTGATAGTCTGACAGCTCGCCTGTTCTTTAGGCTTTTGTACTCTGTTGTCACATTGCTACTGGAGTTATGGAACAACAAATATAAGGTTTGCTCCAGCTCAGCTACAAAGATGATGAGGACTTGGGCAGCTCCGGAAAGTACTAGTTTGTTACACAGAAATTACTTTGTTAGAATATGTGTCAAAGAAGATGCATGAAGAAATGCATTCTCCTCCTCTTTCCACTCCTCCTCCCTTTCTTTTTCATTGTGTTTAGAGAACTCTGGGGATTTTATGGCTTTATGGTGGTAGAGCAGTTTGAGAAGTGGGAAGAAAAATCTGACTAGCTGAAAAGGGAAGATAATTGCCATCTTGAGTCATTTGTGAGCTGTAAAACAATAGCAAAGATTCAAAATGTTAAGATTTGTAGGAATCGCAGGAAATGGCATCTGTACATAGAATCATAGAATCATAGAATAGTTAGGGTTGGACATGCCAGTTCTAATTTATTGGATTCAAATGTAAAAGGAGACAATGGCAGAAAGGGAGAGCTATCACTTTGTCTTCAATATCATCTGTGATATTGGAACTTTTTAAGAGCAGAAGGTTATAAAGGTGAGTATGCATTTCTCAAATACCCATCGTTTGAGCGATGGGGTCAGTGATTTGGTGTTTTGTTGTTCCCATTGTGCTGTATGATAGAGATTTGTAACCTTCAGTAGCAAGGGATTCAGGAGCTGCTGCCTGTACTCCCATCTTTGTCCTCTGTTTTTTCCATGCTGAAAGAGAAAACTTAGAATCAAGGTATAACACATCAAAAATCTATGTGGCTTCCTTGTGAACTGGAGTCCATTTAAAAATAAAAAGAACCCCATGCCTAAATGAAAGAATGAAAGAGCATCAGTGATATTGTTTTGGTTTGCTTTTTTATGCTCTGCTTTTTCAGAAAGCGTGCTTGGATCTTTAGTCAGTCAGACGTGGTAGATTTATGATTCTTTTTTGCCATGTGGGCTATGATTTGGCTGCAGATAACAAGATTATTCCCACCTAGGTAAAAGAATGAGTTTTTACTACTGTCATTTTTGTTGATTGCTCTAATGAGACTGATGAAGATTGTCTGGGTCCAAAGCCTGAGCTGTCTCTTTGCCTGTTGATGCAAGTCTTACTAAGGATGTGTTGAAATCCATGAGCAGGCAACAGCTTATGAGGGGGCAAGGTTTTACTGTCACTTTGCATCCAGTGTCAAGTTCAGTTCTTGGGATAAACTGAGGTTGTCATCTTCCAGAGTTATTAGTCCCTTATAGTTTTGTGGCAATAAATCCACTTTGGACTAAAAGCCAGGGCAATCTGTGTTGTTATGAGAAACAGAAGATTTAAGCTCAGATCCAGAGCCTGGAAGTAAAACCAAAATAAAATAATTATTGACTAATGTACTGAAAGTCAAATAGATTTTTTTACTTAAATGGATTCTAAGTATTTCTCAAATGAGATAAAATCTCTCTTAAATTATGCTGAAAGATGAGTCTTATGAATGTGCTATTTTTTTCCTTCTCTGTTATCTGTAAATTCTGTGACCTTGTGTGTGTGTGTGTGTGTGTGTGTGTGTGTGTGAATGAAATGCATTTACTCTCTCATCTGTGGTTTTGTTATCTGTTGCTTGATTGGGTTAAGGTAGCCATGTTTCTCTGTGTCCTTGTTGCTTATGTTGTCATTCCTCCATGTAATGATTATGCACATTGGCTGTGGTGGTTATACCAATTCCTTTAATTTGTTTGAAGTGATGTGACCCTGGTTTATCTGCCTTTATACTAACCTGATGTTTATTATTTTTTGCTTTTTTTGTTTTGTTTTTTATTTTTTGCTAACAAAGTTGAGTTGACCAAAGCTGACCTGCAAGGTAGAGAAGGTTGTTCTTCCCCGTTACTGATTTGAACTAAAAGATGCTTTTATGTAACACTTGGTGCCTTTTACTGGATGCAGTCACACCTCTGAGACAGGAACAGAATGATAAACCCCAGCCACTCTGAGGGACTGTCTGGGTTAAAGAAGGACATGGCAAACAATGGAAGTGTTTTTGTTAACCTTGGGGGTTTGGCTGTATCAGTCTCTGAATTATCCATAAAAGCACAAGTTGATTTCCTGAAATGCCTAATGATTGTTCAGGCAAGTAACTGCTGTTGTATAGAGACATAGAAGGCCCTCAGAGCTTTACAAAATGAAAAATGGACTTGGATTTTTTACCACTCGTCTTAAGGAGTGAAACCAGGAGATAAAAGCTATTTTTTTAACTCAGACTTTGAAAAAAATAAACCCCCTCAGAAATAACTTTCTGGAATTTCAGTTAAAAAATAAAACAAAGAATGTGTTAACTACAAATTTTCTTAGTAGTTAGATGGCATCTTACAAGCCCTAATTGATCAAACACATGAGTGGTCACGCCTATCCTTTTGTACCTGCTGATTTTTGTACCTCTCAGATGGCTTTTTTAGAACCTCTTACTGGATAGTCTCTGATTTTTTTATAAAGCATATAGGACTTTTTCATGATGTTGATCCTCATGTGAAATTCTAACTATTATTACTATTGCCTGCTAAGTCGAAAAGGATCAACCAATGATTTTTGAGGTTGCCAAAAGGACTTTGTGGATCGTGGTAAAATACAAAAGCTACTCAAGTGAAAGCTGTTAAAGAGACCTGAGAGTAGCCTCAGCAGAAAGGTGGGGAGGGGTAGGGTGATGTGTGGAATTGGTAGAAACCAAAGAAGATGGCTCAAGGAGGAGAGGCCAGATAGTAATTGAGAACATGCCACTTGAATTACAGAGAAATGATGAGGTAAAGAGTGCTGACAGAAAACCAGTATCACAGAATCACAGAATTGTTAGGGTTGGAAGGGATCTTCAGAGATCATCTAGTCCACCCCCCCGCCCAAGGAAGGGCCACCTAGAGCAGGTTACAAAGGAACGCGTCCAGGTGGATTTTGAATGCCTCCAGAGAGGGAGGTTCCAGCATCCCCGTTGGGCAGCCCGTTCCAGCACTCCGCCAGTATGATGAAGGCTAATTCTTAGGAGACATGTAGTGAAGGAAGGCTTAAGGGTACAATTACATTAGCAGTTGTTGATAGACAGAAGCATATTAGGAGGCACCTCCTTACCCAACAGATAAAGATACTGACAGCCTGAGATAATTCTAATCATTGGATGTATATGAAACATTGAATCTGAAAGATTTGACAGCCTAGAGGTAGACAGAAGTTAGTATCATGCATTGTGCTCTATGCGTGTGGAACATCTGACTTCATCCACATTTGTTGGCATCTCTGGCCTATTCCCAGCTGTAAAAAGTTGAAGTACTCTGTCTTACAGAGGTTAGGGATTTAGAGAATATCAAGTGCTGCCTCTAGGGGATTTCTGAAGTGCAGGTAAACAAAAGTGGTAGAGGATGAGATTTGAAAGAACAGGAAGGATACGTGGACTGGTACCAATGTGAGGAGAAAAAGCATCCTGGAGTACACTGGGTACTCCAGGGTGTAAATAGCTGGAGTGTAAATAGCTTTAGGATTAAAGTGTTCTGTACCATCCATTCAAACTGGAGCAGGAAATCTGGGACTTGCATTAGACATCAGCAAGTACCATTTGTCTCTGGCCTCAGCTGCTGTTGTTCTCTCTGGTCACTTGTTTGTCCATCAGAATTCAGAATACATGACCAGAAGTTCCTGCTTGATGTTTTGATGGCCACTGAAGTGGATACAACATGAAGAGGTCTTGGAACAAACAAATTTTTTTGTTTTGATTTTTCCTCAGAACTTAAAGGCTTGTCACAGCTGTGAAGATTATTCCAGCTCAAGCTCATATTTTTTCAGAGGTTTAGCCCTATAGGAATATTTGCCATTGAGATGGAGACACCTGATCACATTGAAGCCTAAAGGGAAATGTTTGTCTTGAGTGCATAATGTGGATTATTGGCTTTTCAGGAAACCAACCTTTGCTAAACAGGTTTCAAAACAGGCCATGAGGCCTGGTACTTCTGTACTGCTATCGTTTGCAGTGGGGAAGGACGCTTTTCCAATTGATGGTGTTTTTCTTGTTCACATACAGCCCTTTCAGTTTTTCCTTTCTGCTATTAGTTTCTGTGTCTGAGTGTCTGAATACTGTTTACTTCCTCTACTTCATTTGCATCTCCCTGTCCCATCTCAGGTCCAGGCATACTCCCTTTTATGCAGTTGACTTTTAGTTGTAAAGTTGGGGTTTTATTTGGCTTGGGTATGTGTTTGAGCACTTTGCTCAAGACCTTTGAGGTTGCTTGGAGAGGGAGAGTGGCAGGGTGAAAAGAGGGATGAAGATAGCTATATGTCAGGCTTCATGGAGGAGGAAAAAATCCTTACCACCTCTAGATCTGTGGTTTGGCACTGCTGCTGATTACCTTCTCCTGTCACCTTGAGGTAAATGCTTGGTTGTTGTTTTTTTTTTGTAGAAGACTTGCGTATTTATTATTTTGATTAGTCCCAGTCCCTGAAATTTTTAGGCCAGCCACATATTTGGAGCAGAACTCTGCGTCATTAACTGTCATCAGGTGAATGAAGAGTTCAGGTTCTGTTGAGGCACTGGAATAAACAGCTGTATTTTCAGAGGACTGCAGAATGCTGGGTTTTGAGTTATTTCTGACGATGGGTAACGTTATGGAACTTGCCAGATGTCTAACCTTTTTAAGGCAATGAAAGGGATGGTGAGTTCCTAACAAAATCTGGAATTGAGAGAGCTCAAAGAGCTGGCTTTGCAGTCCTCGAAAATCCCTTTTGTTTTTTAGGTTCTGGTTTGCTAAGTTAAAGTTACTCTGTGATATTTCTGCTTTCTACCAGCTGTGACTCAAAAGTCAGGATCTAACTTTCTGAATCATGCACTGAACCTTGACTATAGGTTCTTATATTTGTGCAGAGTAGGTGTCAACATGCTACTGTTGGTATTTGACAGTTACAGCGTGAAAGGTCCATATGGTCTGTCCAAGTGCAGTGATAGTTCCATGATACTCGGTCTCAATTTTGCTCGTTACTCAGAAAAAAAAAATCAAAATTATTCTAAAATTGGAAAATTTAGCTCTATTAGCTTCATTTCCTCCATAACCTGCACAGCGAGTGAGTCCTGGAGTGAGTGAGTCCTAGAACAGATTTATATTCTGCCTAGTGCATATGGTTTCCAAGACCTGGTGCCTCTCTGAGTTGTACTAGGCCTGCACATTGAATCAAAAAACCAACAACCACCCAACAAAGCAACCACCCAACCAAAAAAACCAAACCCAAACAATCAAAAAAACACCCACCTCTCCCCTCTCCCTCCCCCAAAAACAAACAAACAAAAAATACCCAACCAACCAACCAAAAATGAATAATTGCTGGTTATAAAAGAAGAGTGCTGACAGAAGTAGACTGTAGATTTATCCTAGGTATAAATTGCCCATCATAATGTGGGACTGGCAGTGGTAGAGCTATTTAGTGCTTTGATGGCATTTGCAATTTAGGAACTATACGACAAAAGAAGCACCTTATTCTACACAGACAGTAAAGATGTCTTGTGTGTATTGCTTTCCTGTCTCTTCCTAACCTCTTTGAAAGTACAAGGAAAAAAGATGGGAGCATCTAGGCAGATGGAGAGTAAAAATGAATCCATGGTGCCATTGAACCTTTTCTGCTGCAGATCCTCATTTGACTGAGAAAATAATGGCAACACAAATGGATGATTCCTTTCAATAGTAGTAAATTTTTGATGTGTGAAGGAAGGTGTTATTTGTAGAACCACAAATGGTTTACTTAGCTTAATGCTTATTGCTAGTTAGGATCAAAGCACAAGGCAGTTGTGTTATAATCCTGCAGTTGTTGTATAAACTGATTCCTCATGTAACTTGAAAGAATAATAAAAACAATACTGTCTTTTATTCCTAAAGTTCCATTCTCTGCAAAGAGCTTTTAAATGACACAGCAGGAGTGACTTCGCTTGCCAGTGAAAGGCGCCCACCTGCAGGATGAAACATGGCAGTTTTAGCAACACGCAGCAGTAGAATTCAAATATTTTCATTTCAGGGCAAAGAGAAACCTACCATACAGCTGAAGTTCCAGGAAAAAAATTAGGGAGACAAAGTAATTTTTCCAAGCAGAATATGGATAGGAGATCTGGCTACTGTACTCTTCTAAGATGATTTTCTTAAAATATTTAGTGGTAAGGCTAATAAACCATATATTTAGTGAGGCAAGTTGAAGGAAAAGTGTAATACTAGACTCCATCCCAGGGAGGGAGACCCAGCAATATCTTAGACCTTGCAAGTCCTTAGATACCGAGGTGTTCCAGTAGAAATTAGAGATGCGGAAATAAAGAACAAATCGACATTGTTGAAGAATTCTGCTTTGCCATTTCATATTCCAAAGGAGCTGCCTCTGTTGCTAGGCTTAGTACATGAGGAGACAGCAAGTCACTCTTCTGTTAGTAGGGATGCTTTTCTGCATCGGGAACTTTCATTCTGCATCTAGCGCTCATTCACTCCCCCTTTCTACTGTGCATGTGGCATGAAGAAGACAATGTGCCAAGCCCAGCTACAGACAACAACAATAAGGCCTTTGAAAATGCAGTCAATGGGAATAGCAAGTGTTGTCTCGGTGTTGGAAATTTAAGGAGAAAATTAAAATCAGCACACATATTTTATTAATTCAAAGTCGAGTATGATTTGTCAGATATATCTCAGATTATCAAGTGAAGACTAGTTCTGAAACTTTGCTTTTAAATGCTTCGGCTGCTGTTTAAGTGTTGCCAAAGGAATGAAATTAAAAATAGACCTGAGGTCTGATGGCACTGGTAATTTAGAACCAATTCTACTGTTATATGTATGAATTGTTTGTTGTCTTCTCTTTCCTTGTTTGTTAGCACTAAAGGGCATGTGCATGGGAACACAATCTTCATGCTTTATAAGCCTTCCTGTGCTTCTGTCGCTTTGCTCTCTAATCCAAAATCCTAATCCCCTGTGACATTCCTGTTAGTTGCTCTGAACAAAATTCTGTTGCCACAGATGGAGGATTATGATGACTCTAAGCAGCAGGAGTAGATGAACTCTCAGAGACAAAGATCCTTTTAACATGCAAATGGCCCATAGTACTAAGGAGTGAGGCAAAGCATAATACCCAGTATCTATGTTGTGCTGTCACAACTGGCTCTAAGGATGGCAGATCAGGCTTTGAGCTTCCTTTTGCTGTTGTCAGGCTTTCAAAATTCCTCATTTTTGTGGTGGGGTTTTTGGGTGGTCTTCCCCCCGCCCCCCCCATTTTCCTTCCCCTCTGGCTGTTTTGAAAGTACTGTTTCCATCTTCACTGTTAGGTTCTGTAAAATACAATTCAGACACCACAGTACTGGTCATGAATTCAAGTCCTTTGCCTCTCTACACTCTCTTACTACAAGCACCTCAAGCCACAGATACTGGGCCTCATGCAGTCTTATTCCTTTAGAGTACTGACCCTTTCTCATGAACACCTAGACAAAGGATACGCATGTTAGATGATGACCCTTGTCAAGTCCAGTTACTGATTAAAGTGCTCTTGGAAGAGTGTAGGAAGAGAGGGGAAGTATCATTGAAAATGCTTTTCTGCTTTGCTTCTATGTAATAGTGTTTACAGTTGATGCTGTAGCAAGTTTGTGTAGAGTCACAAATAATTTCTGGTTTTGTTTTTTTAATATATATAACTAGCTTATTTATACCTCTAGGAGTATTGACATTCATATTTTGGGTCAGAGGTTAGATAATGGAATAGTAAGGTACAGGTGATGTATTGGTTCCTTATTCCTTATCCTCAGATAACACAGACATGTTAGGCAAAATGACAGCTAGTATTCTATTGCAGATTGTTAGATTTCATCTCTTTTTTTGCTGCACTAGAGTAAGTCTGAACTGAATCTCAGACCCCAACCAGATGCATAAGTATCTATATAGGTATATCCATGTTTTTTGGGTAAGTGTAAAAGAAGGAAGTGTGTACGTACATGTGCCTACTAGCCCACACTGTGAAGTCTGTCAGCACTGTTGTAATCTCTGAAGTGATCTGTTAACTTCACACTGTGCCGGGGAGAGCACTGGGATTCATACAGCTGCAAATAAGCATCAGGTGGGTGGGAAGAATAAGTGAAGAGGAGGAGAAAAGTGTTGAAAAACGCTGCTCAACTTTCTTTCACTATGGTAACACAGTTTTCTTGCTGGGGCTGCTGCTGCTGCTGCCATCTCTTTCGAGTGGGTGAATTCTCTTTCAGGAAGTTTGTCTTGCTTTTGTTATCTGCACTTACGCTTCTTCCTAGAAGTTTGGCGATTTTGGGGATTTTGTGGTTGGTTGTTTTTTTTTTTTTGTTTGTTTGGTTTTTTTGTTTGTTTTTGTTTTGTTTTGTTTTTTAACAGTATAACAGATTGTGGAAGAAGCTCAGGTTTTTGTTAATGTTCGGTAAAACTCTCATAGTCACATGTTCCTTCTCATTGCAGGAGAGATGTAATGAAACACAGATAGCTAAAAAGCTACTGAAATTCACCCATTCTATTCTTGAAGCAAGGAAAGATGATCTAGTTGGAAGAGCAGGAACTCTGCACCAAAGCTATAAGACTCTGTTCTTGAATTGTTGGGAGGATCATGACATGACATGGGGCGTCCAGTTAGATGTGAGTTCTACAAAGCATTTTTGATATTCAGATTGTGCATTTGTAAATGTGGAAGTGCCCAGATGCACAATCTGAATAACAAAGATACTGTGTAACTATGGGATTCAGTGAAACCACTGTGGGTGGTCTCAGGTGGAGGTTGAGGAGTTTCATTTTGGGTTAAAACATTTGAAAATGCTGTCTCCACTTTGGTGTGTCCTACCTCATCTATAAAGTGCAGATGGTGGAGCTGATGTGATGGAAAGGTAAGGATGAAGGATAGGATGAGCTTCAGAGGACTGCTGTTATGATTATGTGATGTAAGATGCTGGTACAACAGTTGTTTTTTTATTCTTATGGTATTGTCCTAGACTGGAAGTGGTTAACAAACTGATCTCAGCTAGCCTAGCCTACTGATCTTCTATTATCTACTCTATTTATTTTGTTTGTTCTTTTCCAACAGTTACAGGATATAGAATAGTAGGTATGTTAACTATAGCTGTACATTTTATTTGAAATAGTCCACAATAGGAGCAGCATACCTTTGTCTAGAATGCTGAAAATAAAATACTTTCACAGGAATTAACTTCTAAACTCATATTCTATGGCTTGCAGCTTCACATCTGCTCTTAAGTGATTCAGAATCCAGCTACCTCCTTGTGGATAACCTACTAGCTGTCATTCAGAGTCCCTCTGATCTGAAGATCACTTTTTTGCCTGTTGCTTGGGTTGTGTCTTTGAAAGGCTTATGTGAGTAGGATAGCAACTGTTAGCTCCAAATCAGAGAACAATGAAAGGCTGTTCTGTTAGTAGTGGCTACTTCCTTCTTTGCTTCTCCCAAAGGCCATGGAAATGAATAAAGTCCTGAATAGAGAGGTGTCATGGACTAATGTCATGCCCTTCTGAGGACTTTATTGACATGTTTAGAGTCTGTAGGTTGTTTGGTTTGTTTTTTCTTAACCTATAAAGCAAAGCTGTGAGGCTTCTAAAGTTTAGTTTGAATCCACATACCAGGGATCTTTGGATAGGATGAAGTGTTGTTCTTGGGCCCATTTCTTAGCCTTCATTTCTGCAATGGGATCAAACTTCCAGGGAAGCATGACAACCTGGCAGTGTTTGTTATCCTTGCATCACACCCTATTTTATAGTAAATTTATTTGAGCAAGCACTGAACATGCAAGTTGGGCCTGCCTAAGGGGGAATACGTTGATATTCACTCCTTGCTCTGTGTTAGTTTGCTGTTTTGTTGTGGAGTGTACAGTTGTCCTTGTGCTCTTTTTACCTGAGTTTCTTGCATGTCCAAGAATAGAAAAATGTTTGGTTAGTGTTTATTCTCTTCTGCATGAGGATCCTGATAACGGTAACAATGAATTGGAGCTTTTGTGGGCCTCACTAAAATGATTCTCTCAGCTTTATTTCACTCTTTTCTTGTCATCCCTTCTCCAGGACCGAGCACTACCTGCCAGGAAGATTCCTGTGCAAATCAGGGCATCTGTAATCAGCAATGGGAAGGCTTCACCTGTGATTGCTCCATGACTTCATATTCTGGGAGCCAGTGTAATGACCGTAAGTAGGCTTTTCCATTGGATTGATGAGCTGTGAGTTCTAATGGATGAGAGTGCAGAGAACACATTATTAGTTTTACTTTCAATTGAAATACAACTTTCCTAGTGTCAAAGCCAAACTTGGTTTCCTGGAAAGTTTCTTAGAAGCGTCCAGCAGTTTATTTTTTTCGTTGTTAAAATGAAAAGGTGCAATTCAGTACATGTTGTGGTTTTGTTTTTTTTTTTTTCCTTAATTCTTTTTAAAAGCTAACTCAACCGGACCAGTGGTGGTAATTGATGTTAACAGAAT
>NW_009923279.1:299479-300289 GCF_000696875.1 Nestor notabilis
CAGGAATGACTTGTATGTATTGTGTGTAACATTTCATAGGTAGAAAATGGCTAGGTTTTGTATACTGAATTATGCTTTGAGGTTTTCATGCAAACCTTGGTGGCGAAGACACGGAATCCATGTAAAACTGCTGAGTGGTTTTCTAGATTGTCTTCTACTGAATTACTATCTGTTTGCTAAGATGAAAAATTAAGTGCTGTTTGCTAGAATGTTCAGTTAAAACTGAGCGGTCAATTACATACAGCAACAGTACTGTGCTTCTTGTCATATTGATTTGCTTCATTTCAAAACATGGTATGATGTTCTTGGCCAGTTACTATTAAGATCTCTGATAAAATAATTGAACAAAAACCTGAAGTCTTCCTTTACGGGGCAAATAATCAGCTTTCAGACATTCCCTCTGCTCATCCTATTGTGGCCTTTGATCGTGCCTGGAGGGAGCTAATCAGTTCATCTCTACTCTCCCCATTTTTATTATTTAAGTGAACACTTAGTCACCTTCTCCCTCCCCACTTTGAGGCAGTTATGAGTGCTGTAGTAAGTGTAACAGTAGGCTTCAAGAATTTGGTTACTGCGCCTGTAAATTTTAAGACAGGAAAGTCTTATAGTCCACTCTGACCACCTGCATCTCACAAGCTGCTGCTTTTCATTGCGGGTATTTGTGGTAGACTTTATTAGTGGTACCAGCAAGGTCTGCACGATATTGGTGCCACAGCACTGTCATATCTGCAACCCTTCCCCTAGAAGTTTGAGATGTGGCTGAATTGATGGTGCATGTGACAAGCTGTTTAACATGGTGACAGTCTGTTC
>NW_009923279.1:300320-308329 GCF_000696875.1 Nestor notabilis
TGCTTTTCCAAGTCATTCACAAAATGTGGTGTTATCTGCATTGATGTCCCCTTTCTCCCAGCATAGTTCTCACAGATACTGGAAAGGTCTGTCAGCATTCGTGCTTTGACAGGGACTGTATAAGAAGGGTACTGTGAACACAGATTTATAGGCTGGTAATGCCATATCTGGTTTTGAGTTGTTTTGGAATCCAGAGTGATCCCTTTGGGTGCACAAGAAACATTTCATCATTTGACTCCAATTTTCTGCACTTCTATTTTGGTTTGCTTTTGTCAATTGGACACGCAGTTTTCCATTCTCACACTACTTGTTCAGTCATTCGGTTTAGACTGAATAGCACAGCACACAGTAAACCTGTTATGTAAAGAAATGCTACTTTCAATCCTGTTGGGCAGCACTTAAGTACATGCCCAGGAAATCTCTGAAGAGATTATTGATACTGCCAGTTTTGTTTCTAATGTGTTGGGTTTCACAGCTGTAGAATGTTGCAGTGCCCTTGTTATGCCATTGCTAATGACTTGAAGCAGTCTCTGAAGTGTCAGAAAGCTAGGTTCCTGTGTCTGTAACTTGGGATTCCTTGCTGCTTTTAGAACTGGCAGCTGGAAACCATGCAGAGCAGAGATGGGAGTTTGTTATGAGTGGGGGTGAAGTGGGTGAAGTAGTAGTCATCCTCCCAGCATCAGGCCTGGTGGGTGATTTATAACTACTCACCCAAGGATCTAAGTTTCAAAATGGTACAGAGAGGTAAGTCATGTGGACCCCTGGAACACAACGAGACTTCACCCAGGATCTTCAAAAAGTGCGTATATCATCTTTGTTGTTTGTTTGTTTGGGTTGTTTGTCATGTTTGCAATATATCAGGAAATTGAAGACATAGTTCTTCTACTCCTGGTTGCATGATGGAAGTGATGAAGTGTTGGTTGTATAGAGGGAGAAGGCTTCCTTCCTTTTCCTATCTGTTAGATATGGTTGCTATTATACCCGAGTCCAATGGAAATGCAGGCAATTGTATGTTAATTGAATTAAATGTTCTTTAGACTAGATCTTAGTGCAAGTAATGGCAGGGGGAGACAACTTCTGTGTAACCTGAAGCCTTGCTATTATTTAGAAATGCATCAGGCTCTTCAGTAGAACTTTTTTTTTTTTTTTTTTTTTTTTTTTTGCCACAGGAGGCTAATTGTATTAATTTAGTAGGTAGCTATTTCTATTTTATGAGCAAATTGTGGTCTCCTACTGGTGTAACTATGGAATATTGAAGTCAGTAGAACAGGTCTAGATTTACGCAATGGAAACAGTAGCAAAAGGAGGACTTAGAGAATATATTTTGTCTTTCCATTTCTGTTCATCAGTTCAAGCATCCACACTGGAAAATTTGTCTTTCCATGTGCTTGGTGCAGAATATTTCAGTGCCTTTGAGACAGATAAATGGCATTTCTGGTATTCTCTTCTTTTTTTTTTTTTTTTTTTGCTAGGGTAAACTTTGCAAACTTGTTCAGTCTCGTCAGTACTCAAGGAAGTTTAGTGTGTCAGTATGTTTTTGCCTTTAATTTTTTACCCCACACTGGGCCATTAAGCTTTCCAATTCAGATGCAACAGTCTTGGAACTGCTGTTTCTGAAAGGTGAAGGAGAAGCACAGGTTCCAGAGATGCAAGTCATACACCTATAGACATGTTTGTACATTCACTGATGGTGTTTAACAAGACAAAGATTTAAATCCTTAGTTGAGATGATACAACCTTCATTTTTAGCTGTTGTGTAGCTCTGTTTCAGATGTTCTTTATGCTGTAGGAATCAAGATTCCTCAGAATGAGAAATTAATGGAAACTATTGGGCATAAATTCAATTTTAATACGCTTCGCTTTGAGTTGTATAATTTCTTATACTGATGTTAAAAGTTGAAAACAACAACAACAAAAAAAAACAAACAAAAAAACCCAAAAACCCAAACCTCAACAAAAAACCCCCACAAACACCCCATGCCCTCAAATTTATTTGAGAAGGCCTGTTGTACAAACATGGATTTAAAGTTGTGCCCTGCATACTAGCCAGTGCTAACACCTATAAAGAAGTTAGAAATAGAACCAGTGGTACTATTTGGGATATGCTGGATCCATTCTCCTTGCCATTTAAGAGTCAATCTTCATTTTTGAAGTGGTTCCTCTTTCTTCAATCCTTGAAGGTGTTTTTATCAGTCCAGCATTACATTCAATAGGTCTGGGCTTCCAACCTATTTTTAGAATTTGTTTGTTACTCTAAGATGTAGTAAATCAGCATTAATGTACTGAAGTTGATACATAGAGGAATGTTAAACAACTTTGTCATATCAAACTGTAGCTTAGGCTGTTCAAATGTGTAACTTTGAGTAGATAAGGTGTGAGACTTACAATTTAATACACAATGTTAATGAATCTTCTTGCATCTGGGGTGAACTTTGTTCTGTTACTGTTCTTCACCACAAATGAAAATATGATAATTGAAGGCTCCAAGTTACTTGAGATGAGATGCAGCATATATTTAAACTGTTGTCCTATGAAGAGCTTTACAGGTTCTTTAACTTCTTCATGTTCTTCTCTATCTTTTTGGTCAAACAATGACATTTTCTTTTCTACATAGAAAGAATGCATAAAAAATAGGTTTGGACAATCTAGCTAATGGGAATGTTATATATATGTCGAACTAGATCATAGAAAACATGGCTTGTTATTCAGTGGCTCATGCAGATCTGTAACACTGAGGGTCAGGCTTTCCAGGAGAAGTTGCCAGGCTAACAGAAGTGTGTATTACTAGAGGCTGTTTGTCTGTAGAAGATCGATAACCTGCAGCAATGACTAGTGCAGGCAGAGTATAAAGCACTTTTTCAAACAGCCTTTTATAAACAGTTGTTAAGTCATCTGTTTAATATTGATTGTCTTTTTAGGGGTGTTACTTATTCATTTATTTTTAAACCCTTGGTTGTAATATCCACCTGGTTTAAAGACAAGTTTTCCATTTAGTTGGTAAAAGCCTATGCTTTTGTGTCCTCTTGTGTGTGTGTCTTCATATGCTTCCAGTCTGTATGCTTTTTAAAGAGCCTGTTGAAAAGGCAAAGCAATCCTCTAACCTTCCAATGTGATCGGCTAAGTGTGGCTTAGTTTTTGTCTGGAGGTGAGGTAGTACTCAGATCTGTTGTTCTTTTTACACAATAAATCATGTTTTTCTTCTGAGATCCCTTTCCATGCAATGCATAGCCTCTGTGCTTCCATTGTCTTTCTGTGAATTGCATTTGGAGGAAGGAAGGGTTGGGGGAAAGGGAGTCATGGTGACCTTGCTCTTTTGTCATTACTTTAACACCATCACAGGAAAAGCTTTTGGTAATTTCACTTCTGTAATCATTGTGAGGCTTACTAGCCAAAATCTCTTTTTTTACTTGACTTAAAAAGAAAGGCTATCAAAATTAGCAGAATGAGTCTAAGACCAATAGTTTGCAGTAAAGCACAGAGCGCTTGAGATTGGATAAGGAAGACTGAAGTTGACCTCTGCCTCGTATGTGTTCTAAGTGAGATGCCAGAGATGTCAGAGCAAAACTATCCCTCTTCCACTAATCCACTTCCTTCCCTCCCCACCATGTAAGTAAGTGGAAGAGTACCGAAGTGGATTGATGCTTCTGGAACATAGTCTGCAAGACTAGGTTGCAAAAAAACCAGTGGCAGAACCATCTTTCATCACCCCTGCTTAACTAGCATGGCACAATAGTCATTAGAAGAGAGTGCTAGCAGGGCAAATGGCTACAGCAGGAACTTGATGCTTTATGGTGATGGCTTTATTCTGATGTGCTCATGAGTCATTTGTGCTCCACACTTATTTCGTCTGCGCCATTGAGCAGTTACAGCTCTCTCCATGGCAGGATTCAGACACCCAGTTAGGAGAGGGACCCTATTTCCTCTCCCTCAGTATTTTGTATTTTTTTCCATCTCTGCCAGTTTTTGTCCAGACTTCATGACCTTCCTTAATGTCAGTGCCAGCATGCTTAGCTTGATTTACTTACAGAAACCCTCTTCATTGTTCATGTTTAATTATCACCCGTTCATTTCTAATGTGCCCAGCTTATCACTTACTGAGTCAGAGAGCAAGAGGTTGCTAGTGTGTAGAAAATAAATCTGCATAGACTTCATTAGTCATGCATGGCTAAACCAGTCAGCTGTTTAAATATCAGCATGCTTAGGGATTTGCCTTTGATACTACAGAGACACCCGCCCTACAATGAAGCAAGAGTCACCTCTGATTTATCCTGAATGAATCATACTTCATTACAGCAGGTCAGGCACCCTGCCTACTTCTTACGTCCCTCCTCATGCTTTGCCCTCATTTACTCTGTGCCTTTTTACATACTCTCTACTATAACTAGTGTTTTCTGACTGATGGCTCATTTTCAGATCCTACTGGAAGCCTTTGGTATCTTCTGTCTCTGAATGACCTCATCCACTGAGAACTGGGATAAAAGGGAAGGGAAATGCAACTGCGCACTTTAGTACATGATGTGATTTGGGTTGTGAACCCTGCTTTTACCCTTCTTATCACTGTTTACTTTCATGCACTTTTCTGATGTTTAGTAATGACCCACTACATAATTGCTTTGGCACTTGGGTGGTTTAAGTATGCTTGTTGCTTTTCTGTGTACTGCGAGGCATTTCCCATCACTTGAGTAGCAGCTGTAAAACATCAGATGAGGCTGCAGATTAAGAGCTTGCTTGTCCCTTGTTTCCTTTGGGAGTTATCCAGGATGGGTGGATATTGTTGTCAACACCAGGGGGAGGAATTTGGGTGTCCCTGCTATGGCTGAGAAAGAGGGAATTTGTGTGACAGGTGCTTCTTTTTAGAATTGCTGCTTCTGCACCTTTCGACTTCTCAAGGTGCCCTGGCAGAAAAGTGTTTCCTTTTTTTCAGTTGTGAAAGCTAGCCAACTTTATCCTTTTCTGATCCCCAAAATGCAGCTAGGTCTCTAGTGAATAATTTAATTACAATTGCTTCAACAGCTTGGCAGAAGGAGCATTTAGGATGAGAGCTGCAATCAGTCACTGATATCTGTGCACACCTGGCTGCTGTCAGCACATAAACTATGGTCCAGCCATACTACAGACTTCAATAGGGTGGAAGGAGAGAGTCTTTATAGGTGGCGGTGATTACAGCTTCTGTTATCAGCCTTGGAGCAGTTCAAGCAGTTACTTAATTCTATTTGTGATGCTGCTCAGCAGCCATGTGACAACATGTCACAGAAGGCTTTTGCCATAATTCCATTCTATGTGATCTCTGCTCTCTTTTACGGTATTTTTTTACATGGTACTTCTTGGTAGTCATGGAATAATTATCACTTTTCATGTTGTAAGTAGCTGAGTGAGTGGTACTGTGTCCTGGGTATTTTGCCCCATGGAAGAGCTGACTTCTGAAGTTGTTCCTTCACTAATGGCACACCCAGAGTGTGATCTCTGGTAACACATAGATGTTAGTTGAAAGCAGTAACAGAAATGTAGTACAGCAAAATAGGAGTCTGTGCTTGTTCTGTCACCTCAAGCTCCATTTGCTGCTCCTGATCTCTAAGCACAACTAGTACTTACACTAAGTGTAAGTTAATAAATCAAGTGTTCTAAATTGTCGAGTGTTACAAGATTATTTTTAAATGTAGCCTTTTCCTTGTAACATCCTGCAAATGTTCATTTTTGCTTTAAGAAGCAGTAAAGGTAAAAAACTCAGGAAAGCACCAACATAGGTTTCAACCATCAATTTTACTCTTTGAAGATTCTTCTCTTACATCAGCTTCTCTACAGAAGATGTTACACTACTGAAGATGGAAGCTGTTGGCAAGTGTATGTAGAGTTAGATTTCTGTAGGCAAAAGTCACCCTGAGCTTAAGGACCATTATTTGAAATGGATTCCCCACTCCCCCCCATACTGCTGTGCAAATTCTATCTTCAGTTGTATTGCCCAAATACTCTAGACGAGTCTCACACCAGCTATGGTTTCATCAGCATGAGGCATTTTGGGTGTCACATGGTATGCAGATGGTACCTGTATTTCTGCAGAGAAGGGAAAAACCCTTGCAAAAGCCTGGTAATCTTTCAGCTGTTGATCTGCAACAGGATGCCCCAGTCACCTCTGGTGGTAAAATCACAGTTGGCTTTGATGGTTGCCTCTGTTCCCCTATGAATCTGCCATAATTGAAACTATGGATTATGAAAACTGATTCCCATATTGGGCCTAATGTCCTTCATGGCAGCTCTGGCTTGCAATAATCTTTAGTCTGTTTTTTGCCGTAATTGGGTTTTGTGTGTTCTCCTGTCTTTGCAGATACCTGTGCTTTTGATCCATTGCTCTTAAGTCTGATTTGTGTCTGAGTGTAATGGTGTTAATGAGATGTGATAAGGTTCACTTAGTGCTTTCCTAGACAGCATTTAGTTGTCTGTTGTAGCACATGCTGTATTGCCTTTGTATTTCTGTAGGGCCCTCAAAGTGAGCATTGTTTATTTCCCAGGCTACCTACATAGAAAACAGTTTGCGAAGAGGAGCCTGCATTACTACTGGCTGAGAACAGATAGATGGAAGATTGAAGTTGGTCTTCATATTTTATGGGCTGGACTTTGTTTACAGTAACACTTATATATAAGTACAAAATAATTCCTTTGATTGTAACTTGAGATTTATGCCAGTATTGAGAGATCAAAATCTGGCATGGAGTTCTCTGAGTCTGCATATCAAGTATGCCCATTTGTATTTAAAATTTTTATATATATACATATATATATTTTATACCTTAGTCTGAAAACTACCTTAGTATTAGTCATTAGAGTAGACAAATATGTGTCACAAAATATTTACAGGGTGCATGTAGCTGAGAGAATGTAGCTGCAGAGGGATACAGGCAGTGTTAGAATTTTCATTTTGTTTTTTTTCTCTTGCTGGCTTTTGAGCCTTCAGGTCTGGGGCTACATAAGGGAAGAGGATAAGGTGGGTAGGGAGAGAAAGAGAGAGAGACATCTTGTATGTTTATCCTGGTTTTTGCAATGGAAGTTATTAACAGAAAAACAAAGGCAAGAGAAGTCAGGCGTCCTGAAGGAGATTCTTCCTGGACTTTAGCTGTATATAGGGATGTATCTTTATTACACTGCAATCTTGTTACCCAGCAGCTGGTATAATAATCTCAGCTGTGGAACATTGGGGATTAGATGCAAGATCTTAATTCTAGTTATGTTAATAATGATCCCAGAGGGGCAGATTGAAACTGGCGGCTTGGGTACCTGTGAAACAAGCTTTGCAAGGGGGAAGATTTTTTGGTGGATTTGATTATCTTTATGGAGGTGTTTCACTGCATACTAACATCAGAGGCCTCCACAAATGCTGGGAGTGGAGCCTGGGACTTCAGTTGCCTTTTGCTGTCCTTGGAGAAATGGGCTTTTCAGTAACAGAACCCAAGAATAATCAAATGACATGAGTTCTATTGGTAGATGTTAACTGAAACCCCAGTTAGCTAATAGTTGTTCACAGAAGAAAAGCTTCCCAATCTGTGAATGTTACTTCATTTCAACTCTTGGGTACATACAGAACTGGCTAACTTTTCTTGGGTGGTAGGTCAATCAGTGAAAATTGGATACTTAGGGCAAGCAAAACTTTGCATATTTCAGTGAAAATCTTAGAATAGTTCTGAACTGAATAAAAAAATCACAGAATGGCTAGGGTTGGGAAGGACTTTATGATCATCTAGTTCCAACCACCCTGCCATGGGCAGGGATGCCTCACACTAGACCAGGTTGCTCAAAGCCCTGTCCAGCCTGGCCTTAAACACTGCCAGGAATGGAGCATTCACCGTTTCCTTGGGTGGCCTGTTCCAGTGCCTCACCACCCTCACAGTAAAGAATTTTGTCCTTAGATCTAACCTGAACTTCCTCTGTTTCAGTTTGAACCCATTACCCCTTGTCCTATCGCTACAGTCCCTGATGAAGAGTCCCTCTCCGGCATCCTTGTAGGCCCCCTTCAGATA